>NC_061511.1:25574077-25799096 GCF_022539505.1 Lolium rigidum
TACTTAGAGAAAACTCAAACTGAAGGAAGATTTAAATGTTGTGGTAGCCCCCAAGCATTATGTCGGAAAGATTTCCGGCAACAATGCTTTAGGAAGACTTAACCATAAAATACTTGTGGAACTTACTCCTGCACTGACTGGATTTTCAGGAACAGCAGGCTCTGCATTACGAGCTGCACAAGAACATTGCTCTTCAGCGCCGCATTACCCTTAGTCAGGCGGAAAAGATCCAGCTGTTCAAGCAAGAGAACGCGGATCTAAAAAAGCAGCTGTCAGAAGCCCCAGGTTGGTTTCCGACTTTCGTTTGCCTGTAGGTTGTGTTCCGCATCTCAAACTTGATGTTTACATATCTTTGAGTAGGTGCATCCTCGTCCCTCGCTGCGGCCTCCTCCGAACTGGAAACTCTGCGCGCCTCCCAGAAAGATCTTGAGTCAAAGCTTGCAGAGGCGGAGAAGAAACTACCGGACCAGTTCAAAAAAAAAAAAACTACCGGAGAAAAGCTCAGAGCTCATCCGTAAAGAAGGTGAATTCCAGCTGAAGAGGAAGGCTGACAGTGAAACCATCAAGCAGCAGCAAAAGGATCTTGGTGGACTCCAGAAGTACATGGAGACAGCGGAGCAATGCTGGGATCTGCTGAACTCCGACTTCATGGGTATGTCCTTGAAGTTCATAGACTAGTGCATAAGCTGCGATTAACCTGTTATACTTATCGAAATTTGCGTCCTCCAGATCCGCTTGGATATGACGAAGAACATCAGAGCCAATTCCCGCGCGATGATCTGCTTCAACTTGCTGGAGAAGACTGCAAAGATCTTATTTCCGCCTCTCGGAAGATTTGTCACAACTTAGCCATCAAGAAGAGCCGAACCTGCGATGTTCGCAAGCTTATCAAGAGGATGGACATTCTTCCGGAATTGGTGGTGGATCTCCAAGCGTCATCGGCTCGAGGCGCAGCTGCCATGCCCCTGGCCATGTGTTTGGCGCATAACCCGGATTTGGATATAGATAGAGTGACTTCTGGTGTTCCTCCGGATGTGGATGTTAACGCGCTACTGGATGCAGTCAGCGGCTATGACACCCGTATTGCCCGGAGAATTTGCCACGATGAATTCTATGACAAGGTGGTTCTCCCAGCCGACGAGCCTCTTGAAGCAGAGCTCCACAAAAATCGCGAGGCGGAGTCCCGTCCTGCCCAATCCGGAGGCCAGTACACCTGGACAAGTTCCAAGGAACAAGCTGGCGCTGCGTCTCCGTCTGTAGACGAGGAAGACAACGATGATGAAGTATCCTCTCCAGCCAAGGGTGAAGAGGAGGAAGCTGCAAGAGCTGACGTCAATGTGGAAACTTCTCCGGCGAAGGAGAAGTGAAAAACTTATTCCTGCGGGAAGAAGAAAAAACAATGCATCATTTTGGCCCCGAGAGGGTTTGTAATATAACTTTAAATTCTTAAGTAGCTAGGAACGAAACACGTATGCATGGGCGGAAAGCACTTATCCTGCTATCCGTTTGAATATTTATTTGCATGTTTCGTTTATGAAAAGCAAGTGCTGGCTTTTATATTTCCGGCTTGCCCATTTGACCTTCCACGAGCCGGAAAACCTCTAGCCGGAAACGCTCGCCAGCGGCGACGAAGCCCAATGGCAGTCCGTCAATAACCGCGGAAACAAGCCCCCAGCCAAGGTGCCGGAAATCGCTACCAGGAATCCATGAGTTTGCAACAGAAGATATTTCCACCAGAAAACTTAAGCTTACATCCTGAAAGACGATTTTTTAAAATCACAACTTTTATACACGCCTAGGCGGAAATATCCAGCTCTGCGATTTTAGTCGGAAAACATACACGATCTAAAAATGAACAAGTAAAGGAGGTAGAAGACTCAAAGAGTGAACCAAAAGCTTTATTTCATTGATCATGTATAACTATTACAAAGTATGTAATTCTAAAATTGTGCTAAGTGTGGAAAGGACGTAGCTGTGCAATATTCCAAGGGCGTTCTGTTTCATCGTATATGTCATCCGGATCCTCTCGCTTGCGTTTCCGGTGCCAGTTAGCAGGTCTATCCTTGAGCTCTCGGAAATCAACAAGGTAGTATGATCCGTTGTGAAGCACTTTGCTAACGATGAAGGGGCCTTCCCATGGAGATTGCAACTTATGATCTTTCACCTGGCGAAGGCGGAGGACCAAGTCTCCGGCCATGAACGAGCGATTCCGAATTCGACGGCTGTGGTAGCGTTGGAGTTTCTGCTGGTAAATGGTACAGCGTTGGTCAGCTAAATTCCGAGCTTCTTCGATCTGGTCCACAGATAGCTGTCTGGCCTCGTCAGCAGTTTCTTCATTGTAGGCGGAGACTCGCAGTGAATCATGGATGATGTCAGAGGGGAGCACGGCTTCGGATCCGTATACCAGGAAGAACGGAGTAAATCCGGTAGACCTGTTAGGGGTAGTTCGTAAACTCCACAAGACAGAATCTAACTCATCAGCCCAAGCTCCAGCTGCGCGCCGCAGCGGTTCTTCAAGGCGAGGCTTAATCCCTGATAATATGAGACCATTGGCCCTTTCGACCTGACCATTGGAATGTGGATGAGCCACTGTTGACGTCAGAAACCCACTGGCGGGCAGAGACGGGCAACACCGTAGAGCCGGGAACAACTAAGGGCTGCGGCTGGCCCTAGTCCCTCTGAGCAACGGCCCGCAAAGCCTTCTGGTCGCACGCACCGATGTTTATCACAAGGGCGTGCCACCTGACCTATACCTGTTCAGGAAGGTGTGGATGATGCCTCGCTTAGTTTCCTGCAGGGCACACACGTAAACGTTAAATACGAGCCTCGATCGGCTCTCAAGTTATCCCGTGAATCGGCTCAAAGAGCCGATCCACCCATGATTCGGACGAGGTGTCCGAATATATGGTGGTCCCGCTTGATCAAGGTAAAGCTAATGAGATCTACGACGATGTGGGGTTTTCACCGCATAATCGGATCGTCCTACTCCAGAGTTGGGCCTCGCGGCCACGCACGGTGATCGTAAGCCGATCCTAAGCAAGGCCTAAAAACCAACACGAGGTTGATCCTCGGAACATCCCGCTTAGGGCCAACGAACGACACCCTACGTGCCGCTGGATCCTCCCCCCCTTCGTAAGGCCTAACTATTGCAGATATTAAACTAATCCTTGTGGAACAAGGAGCAATCGTAACGGATCAGATCTACTAAACTACGATCAAGCGGGGTGCCGCCCCTACGCCTAAGATAGGCGTAAGGGCGGCTAGACATGCAAGGGTTGCACTACGAAAGCATGTAACATGAAGAACGATGCTAACCCTAACATGTCTAAGATAACTACGTTGCTCGCCATCAAAAAGGCTTCAGTACGAGCAACGCATGAACAACGTAGGCAGGCTTGTGCTGCCTAGATCGCAAGATGCGATCTAGGCAGCATGATGCTTACCGGTAGAAACCCTCGAGACGAAGGGGTTGGCGATGCGCCGAGATTTGTTTGTGGTTGAACGTTGGTTGTTGTTTATTCCATAAACCCTAGGTACATATTTATAGTCCGGCGGACTTTCTAATGTGGGCGTGCACTAAACCGTGCACGAGTAAGATTCTATCTCTAAACTAAGATACGATCTAATATGTTACGTATACACGGGCAATTAAGCCCAACTTGGTATAAAAGGCCGATCCACGTATTCCTTCTATATATATATTTCTTCAAACCATCTTGATCGCGGCCCACCTCCGACTTGGTCAAATTCTGGTGATAACACATGCCCCCTGGTTTTGGAAATGACATTTCCAAAATCATTACGCTTTCTTTCGTCGGGTCATGTCGTGGCGAGAGCGAGCTGCCGCAGAATCTTCCATTATTACGCCTCGCCTCCCGGGCTTCTCTGTATGAATCGTCAATTTCGGCCTCACGCCCTCGAGAACCGTATGGCATTAAATCTCCACTACACTCTCTTTATTTATCTGTGCCAAACGGTTCACCATTCCATCGCCTTGCTCTGCTCTGTTCACCAAACCAAAAAACCCTTCTCTCCTGCAGCCATGTCTTCCTCTTCCTCCTCCGCTTCAGGCACCTCTCTCCAACCGTTGCCGAAAAGCAAAGAAGAGGACGATCTCCGCTCCGGGGAGCACCCCATCTCCTCGGACAAGGAGAAGAAGGGAGGGGAAGCGGAGAAGACCAAGGCCTCCCTCTCCGCCAGGCTCCCGCCGAAGAAACGCTCCCGCATGTGGGCGGACAGCGAGGACGACGATGACGACGAGGAAGAAGATGAGGAGGAGGAAGATGATTCCTCCGCCTCCATCGGGTATCCTCCAACGAAGCGCTTCCGCGGCTGGGCGGATAGCGAGGACGATGATGATGACGAGGAGGAGGAGGAGGCTCCAGCGGACGGCTGGGGCAGCGACGGCGAGGAGCTTCCTGGGAGCAGCGCCGACGACCTCGACGACGGCGACGATGAGGACAGCGACGACTAGTAGAATAGGACTAGAGGTAGCAGTGCACTAGGCACTAGATCCCTCTTTTGAGAGCCATCGGCTCTTCTTGTAAAGCTGCTCCTTTGAATTAATGAGAACTGTTCTTCCAATTTCTCCTTTCATTAATCCAATTTCCATCCCTCCGCTAGCCACACCAAGACCGATAGTGACGAATCGGGTTATCATTGATTTTCTCAATCGTGGCGTTCTGCAGCCCCGCAGCCGATGACTATTCATCGGCTAATTTGAGGAACCAATCTCCTCTATTCTCGCAGCACCAGCACGGTCCAAACCTCGTACCAGACGACGGCTTTTCCTTCCCAGCTCCTCCCCGAGGCTCTGATCGTGTGTGGGGAAGTTCCTTATGCGAGCAGCCAACCGATTTGAACATAAATCGGCCTCTCAAAGCGAGAGAGCCTTCAAGGCAAGCTGCCCCCCGAGCTTCTTCGGTTCTTCCCGCAACTTGCCGGCTAGATCGGCTCTTTTCTTTTGGCGGATTTCATGCAATCCATCCTTGACCTGATCTGCACGTCTAGGCTGCTCCTGGCATTGTTCTTGAAGAGAGGATCTGAGCTTCCAAACTACTCCATTGAGGAGTTCCTTCGTAAAAAATCTCCCTTTGTGCTCCATTGACCCTCTGATCGTAACAGTTATCCCTCTTGAGTCGATGGCCACGCATCGGCTTCCATATCCTTAAGTCGATGTCTGCTGCATCGGCTGTGCTCGAAAATTTTCGAATTTTCAGATTTTTTTACGGCCGACTAGTGCATCGGCCCCCATATTCCACTACTCATCACCAAAGGATGAGACGCTTCTAGTTGCATATCCTCGTATTTTATCCACCTGGGTGCCCCCCCGAGCCGATTCTGTCAAGAGGATTGATGGTATCGGCTCTGTGGGATAACATGTTGAACCCAAGCGGAACGGTGGGTGAGGATAATTTTGGCCGATTGCTGGAATCGGCCTCCACGTTGTTTGCTCGGCGAAGGTTTTGTGATGTCCCTTCATAAATTTTTTGGGGCCGATCACAAGGATCAGCCTCGCCATGTTTGCTCATTGACGTGTTCTTGTTACTCGTTCAGGCCGGTAGATAAGACCAGCCCAATCTCTGACTTCATCATGTTGGCACGCTTGCTGTCGCCCACCTTGAATGCATCGTGTGATCGTGGAGCGCTAAGCTCTGCCGAAGAACGAGCACCATGTTTGTGCCAGCCGATGCTTCATCATCGGCTTTCCTTTGCTTGGGGGCGCCACTCCATTTTCCGTGGACGACCCTCTTCATCCAGGGTTCGCCGAACCTTTGCAGCCGGATCGAGGCCTTGCCTTCCTCAATGTATGCAAGTATAACCTCTCGGCTTCTTCCAGGCCGCACAATCGTTGAACCCTCGCGTTTCGGGAACGGCCGAGTCCGTCGGGGCACCACCTTGGCCGGTGGTACCTGTCTTCTTCTTCTCCCTCGTCTTCCGAATCTTCGAGATCTTCCAACCGAGGGGACTCAGCTCGTTTGCTCGTGGCGGGAGAGGTCCTAAGCGCTCGAACACGGACACGTTGGCTGCCTCCTTCTTCTCCCGGTTGCATTCTGGGCAATTGCCGATTGTTGGCAATCGGCTCATTCCTGAATCCCAGCAGTGCCTGAAGAAGGGACAATTCCAGTGTCTGTCCTCGTCACCTTGCTCCCTTGCCTTTCCCTTGGCACAACGCTCGTGCTCCTCCTCATCGCGATTCTGCCGACGATGTCTTCTAGCTTCTCTGGCCAGACGAACTCTTTCATCATCATCGCTCGGACCGCCGGCGTTGGTCGTACTCGACCCACATACTTGTTGAGGAGGTGATCGGAGAGAGGTCGCCGATATCTTATGTTCTTCACTTCTCCCTCTCGTGACGTAGCGCTTGCCGGTCTTGGCGGAGCCGATCGCGTGGAGCGGCTTCCTCTCGTATCTTTGCTATGAGAGCAGCTGCCCTCATCTCCATCCTTGCCGGCGTGGTGTCCAAGATCTACCATGTTGATATTGCACAGAAACCCGGCCGGCACCCTGCATGGCAAGCATACTCCACCATGTTTACGGCGGGGAAGGGGTGTGTGTCGACCTTCATGGCGTATCGGTTGAAAATTAGACGCCCGTTCTCTATCGCCGCTTGGATGTGCCGACGCCACACCCTGCAGTCGTTGGTGGCATGGGAGAGCGAGTTATGCCATTTGCGGTATGGCTTTCCATTCAGCTCTTGCGCCGTGGGGAATTTGAGACCTTCGGTATCTTCAACTCGCTTTTCCTTGAGTAGGAGGTCGAAGATTTGCTCGGCCTTGGTCACGTCAAAATCAAATCCCCTGGGCGGGCTCGGTGGCTTTACCCACTTGCGGGACACGGGGTTCCTCCCCGAGTCCACTCAGCCATCGCTACTTCTTGGTCTCCCGCAGGAACTTCGTCTTCCTCTCGCATCGACCGGGGCCACCGCACGCTTGAACTTGTCTTGGTACAGGTCCGGGTGGCGCTGTTCATATGCTGAAAGTTTCGAACCATGTGCGCCGGCGAGGGATAATCTCGCTTGGGAGGCCGTGTCCTTGAGCTGTGTTGCAAGGCCTGCTACCGCCAACTCGATCGCTTCCTTCTCATTTATACGAACCGAAAAGCATCGGTTCCTAAGATTCCTGAAGCGCTGGATGTATTCTGTCACAGTTTCTCCGCGCTTCTGACGTAGTTGTGCTAGATCGGCAATGCTAGACTCGGAAGCCTCTGAGTGGTACTGTTCATGGAACTGCTCTTCCAAGTCTGGATGGAGTTCGGTGGTAGCGATGTGTACCACCCGAAAGCCGATCCTGTGAGGGACTGTGAGAAGAACCTCACGCGCAACTCATCTGACGCTGAGATCGTGCCCAGCTGTGCCAAATATCGGCTCACATGCTCGATGGAGCTGGACCCGTCTGATCCACTGAACTTTGTGAAGTCCGGGAGCCGATATTTAGGTGGCAGCGGGATCAGTTCGTAGCTGTTGGGGTACGGCTTGGTGTAGCCGAACGCCTTTCTTTTCGGCATCATGCCGAACTGATCTTTCAGAATTGCACAAATCTGATCCGCCGAGATGGCCGAAGGTGTCGAACCCCGAAGATTCGCCGGGGTGGCATACTTAACCAGCCATGCTTGTTTTTCTGGTTCTAAGCCAACTCGCTGGAGCTGGGCTTTGGAGGTTTGTCGGGGTGGCGTACTTAGCCAGCCACGACCGCTTCTCGGGATCGGCTCTCGACGTTCCTCCCGCCGTTCCGCAGGCCGCTGTTATTGCAGCCTGGTTCGAGAGTGCCAAGGCGTTGCTGTCTCCGGCACGTATGCGCACGCGTATCCGTGCGGGACCTCCTTAGGTGGCTCGGGCAGGAATTGGTAGTCACTAGGATCACCACCAATCTTGTAGACGACGTATGCCGATGAGTTCGGCAGTTCCGGTGCTGCCCATGCGAACGGCTGGGGCTGGAGCGGCATCTCTCCTTTGAAAGTACCCAGAGCCGGTCCCGACGGGGAGTACCGGTGACTCATGATCTCCTGGACGACGCGCAGAGCGACACGCTCCAAGGTGTTCACCAGGCTCTCAGAGTGGCGGTGCAGCGAATGAGCCACCATGTAGTTGATCTCCTGCCGCAGCGACCTGGTGCGTTCTTCTGACGGGGCGGACAAGTCCACTCCATCGAGTGCGCCTTCAGGTGTGAAACCCTTCCACCCGACGCCATGGGAGCGGGTTCGGTGGAAGGAGCCGATGAGTTCGGCTTCGAGGGTTGCCTTGATCTCGTCATGCTTCTTCTTGAGCTCATCAGGCAAATCCGCGTATGTGACCGGAGTGTCTTCCGCCATCTTGGATGTAGATGGCGATGTCGTGGATGTCGTCGACTGTCCCACCGGGCATGCCAGAATGTGTTGACGTCAGAAACCCACTGGCGGGCAGAGACGGGCAACACCGTAGAGCCGGGAACAACTAAGGGCTGCGGCTGGCCCTAGTCCTCTCGAGCGACGGCCCGCAAAGCCTTCCGGTCGCACGCACCGATGTTTATCACAAGGGCGTGCCACCCGACCTATACCTGGTCGGGAAGGTGTGGATGATGCCTCGCTTAGTTTCCTGCGGGGCACACACGTAAACGTTAAATACGAGCCTCGATCGGCTCTCGGGTTATCCCGTGAATCGGCTCAAAGAGCCGATCCACCCATGATTCAGACGAGGTGTCCGAATATATGGTGGTCCTGCTTGATCAAGGTAAAGCTAATGAGATCTACGACGATGTGGGGTTTTCACCGCATAATCGGATCGTCCTACTCCGAGTTGGGCCTCGCGGCCACGCACGGTGATCGTAAGCCGATCCTAAGCAAGGCCTAAAAACCAACACGAGGTTGATCCTCGGAACATCCTGCTTAGGGCCAACGAACGACACCCTACGTGCCGCTGGATCCTCCCCCCCTTCGTAAGGCCTAACTATTGCAGATATTAAACTAATCCTTGTGGAACAAGGAGCAATCGTAACGGATCAGATCTACTAAACTACGATCAAGCGGGGTGCCGCCCCTACGCCTAAGATAGGCGTAAGGGCGGCTAGACATGCAAGGGTTGCACTACGAAAGCATGTAACATGAAGAACGATGCTAACCCTAACATGTCTAAGATAACTACGTTGCTCGCCATCAAAAAGGCTTCGATACGAGCAACGCATGAACAACGTAGGCAGGCTTGTCTGCCTAGATCGCAAGATGCGATCTAGGCAGCATGATGCTTACCGGTAGAAACCCTCGAGACGAAGGGGTTGGCGATGCGCCGAGATTTGTTTGTGGTTGAACGTTGGTTGTTGTTTATTCCATAAACCCTAGGTACATATTTATAGTCCAGCGGACTTTCTAATGTGGGCGTGCACTAAACCGTGCACGAGTAAGATTCTATCTCTAAACTAAGATACGATCTAATATGTTACGTATACACGGGCAATTAAGCCCAACTTGGTATAAAAGGCCGATCCACGTATTCCTTCTATATATATATTTCTTCAAACCATCTTGATCGCGGCCCACCTCTGACTTGGTCAAATTCTGGTGATAACAGCCACAGACGCGAGGTCAAGCCGTATCCCTACGTCCTCACAGTAATCCTTTAGTTCTCCTTGCGCGAAGTTTGTGCCATTATCTGTGATTATGTTGTGTGGGATGCCGTATCTCACAACGAGGCTGCAGACGAATTTTAGTGTCGTAGCACCGTCGGCTTTTCTCACTGACTTTGCCTCGATCCACTTACTGAATTTATCAACAGCGACCAGGAGGTATTCAAAACCACCAGGAAATGATTTCTTTAGTTTACCAACCATATGCCATCCAACCCGCAAATGGCCAGGTGATAGGGATGGTCTTCAGCTCTTGGGCTGGAGCGTTTGGTTGAGTAGCGTAGTACTGGCCGCCTTGGCAGGTCTTTACCAGCTTGTCAGCATCTTCTTTAGCTGTGAGCCAGTAAAACCCGAGCCGAAAAGCTTTTGCAACGAGTGACCTGGGGGCGGCATGATGCCCGCAATCCCCTGCATGGATCTCTCTGAGGATTTCAATGCCATCTTGATTGGAGACGCATTTGAGAAAAACTCCTGTTGCGCTTCGTTTGTAGAGCTGTCCGTCAACGATTGTGTAGGATCTTGCTCGCCTAATGATCTGTCGTACGAGGACCTCGTCCTCTGGCAACTTCTGATCGATGAGGTAGTCCAGGAAAGGTTGTGTCCAGGCCGGAATGACAGCCATCACTTCTCTAGCCGGAGATACTGCCACGTCTGGATTTTCCGGGTTAGCGCCCTTCACCGAGGGTATCCGTAGGTGCTCCAGGAAAATACCAGGCGGAATTGGTTTCCTGCCGTGACGAGGCGGTTCCCCGGCAATGCCCACCATGAGGGGCTTGGGTTTTAGAGAAAGGCGACGACGGAAGTTCCGGGAGCGAGGCGGTACACGACGTACCCAGGTTCACGTCCCCACGGTGGAGGATCGCTACGTCCTGCTAGCACTCCACTATATGAATATATGTGTACAGCGTGCCGCCATAGGCGGAGTTGTTGGATCTAGTCTAGTTCTAATCCGCGGGTTCCGGTTTCTAGGCGTGTCGCCTCTATAATTATGTTTCTGATTATGCGTGCCCTAAGGGGTGCCCCTGCCTGGCTTTATATATCAGCCAAGCTAGGGTTTACAAGAGCCCTAGTAGGATTCGTGTTGGAGTCTTCTTTCCTTGTAGTCCAAGTTGAGGCGCGTGCAGGTCAGCTCATCGAGTCCTTGTGCTGGTCCAGCTTCATAGTTTGCACCGGGTATGGCAATGTCGAGTACCCAAAGGGTTATGCCCACGTCAGTAGCCCCCGAGTGTCTGGCCGAAGTGAAGCTTCAGGCAGGGACTAAAGTTGTCTTCGCCGAATGTCTTGATCATCTATTGAATCTTGTGCTTGATGTAGAGTTGAAGTTGCTTTCTTTCGGGTGCGCGAAGCGCTCCCGATGGGAGTAGCCCCCGAGTCTATGGGCGGGTGCTTGCAACCACGCATAGACTCAAGTTGTACTACTCGAAGATCTTGATTGTTGATGCCGACATCTTCAAGTTTATTCTTATTTGTTGGCGAGGTTGCCATCTTTTTCTCGGGTGCACGACAAGCGCTCCCGATGGGAGTAGCCCCCGAGCCTGTAAATGAATAAGAAATAGTTATGTACAGGGTGTAAAAAATGCTGAGTCGAATACCGTACACATCTTCGAGTTCCGAGAACATGATGCCGATGACTCTGATGATATCATAGATAGGGGATTTGATGATTCAGATGATGTCACAGAGGAGGCGATGATTTGGATCTTGGCCCAGAGGAGCCGATGATTGGATGATTTCCAAGAGGAACCGATGATTTGGATGATGGCCCAGAGGAGCCGATGATTTGGATGATGACCCAGAGGAGCCGATGATTTGGATGATGGCCCAGAGGAGCCGATGATTGGGGTGATACCCCGGAGGAGCCGATAATTTTATTGGGTGCACGTCCAACGCTCCCGATGGGAGTAGCCCCCGAGTCTGGGAACTGATGCTTGCAACCGTGAGTAGACTCAAGTCGAGCAACTTGATGTTCATAGTTTTCTTCTGGTGCCGTTGACACATTGTTGTTTATTTCAAGGGGCAATTCTTAATGTACCTTGGGCATCGTTGATGCCATTGTTTGTAAGTTTATCGGCAGCAAATTATCTGAGTGATCAGCTCGTGTTGCAGGTCTTGCTAAACCCGTTGTATGTGCAACTTTGCTTTCAACCGATGCATGTCTTGACAGCAGCTCCCGAATAGATCGGTGGCACTAGATCTGCCGATGGCTCCGTCACTCTTTGATACTTTTGCAGTTTAAAGTATCGAGCGTGGGTCGTTTTCGTACGTGTTTCACGATCCTTGCTATCTGCGGCACTCTTTGAGGCATCTATAGAAAAGGAATAGAGCAAGGTCCCCGTTGTTTCACGATCCTTGCTATTTGCGGCACTCTTTGAGGCATCTATAGCGAAGGAAAAGAGCAAGGTCCCCGAAATAATCTTCAGGGGACCGTGAGCATAGTCAAATCTTCAAGGGACTGTGAGCATAGTCAAATCTTCAAGGGACTGTGAGCATAGTCAAATCTTCAAGGGACTACGAGCCCAGTCGAATCTTCAAGGGACTGTGAGCACAGTCGAATCTTCAAGGGACTGTGAGCACAGTCGAATCTTCAAGGGGCTGTGAGCACAATCAAATCTTCAAGGGACTGTGAGCACAGTCAAATCTTCAAGGGACTGTGAGCACAGTCAAATCTTTAAGGGACCGTGAGCCCAGTCGAATCTTCAAGGGACTACGAGCACAGTCGAATCTTCAAGGGACTGTGAGCACAGTCAAATCTTCAAGGCACTTGTATTTTCAAAGGCTTTTAGATGGCAATTTCAGGTATAAATAGTCTTCAAATCTTGCTGGAATTCCAGCGAACTAGCGAAATAGTCGGAGATCTTCATGTCTTCTTGAATTCCAATGCTCCTGATGGGAGTAAACGCAATAGTTTTAAAATACTCCAAGAGCTCCCGAGTAATTCCAGCGCTCCAGAGGTAATGATGTAATGGCGCCTCCCCAATCATCGGGTGTGGCGAAAGGAAGAGGAACACTTAGTTCTGGCCAATGACGAGGACGCAGTTGATATGGCCGATCTGCGGCGGGTGAGCATCCGAATATATTGAGTCCGTAATGTCGTGCTCACGATAGACGAGCCCCAGTATGACAAGTGCGTGACGGTGTGCGCGGTCAGCCAAGCAGAGCAGTCGATGGGGCGAGCACCCGAATATATCGGGTCCGCGATGTCGGGTCCATGGCCGGTGAACTCCCGAGTAAGACGAGTGCGCCATGATGGGCGCGGTCGACCGAGCAGAGCAGTCGATGGGGAGAGCACCCGAATATATCGGGTCCGCGATGTCGGGTGCATGACACGCAAACCCCTGAGTACGGCAAGTGCGCGACAGCTGATATTTTGTCCCTGATGAACTTGGTTGCTTGATCCATGTAGGGGAGTAGCAATCGGTCCGTATTTCTCTTTCTTTGCATCATCGAGGGTCTTCAAACTTGATTTAGTAAGACATGTTAGCCAGACTTGATTTTATCCAAAAACCGATCTGTGTATCCATCTTATGATCAGCATGCTAGCTTTTGATCCGGCCGGTGCGGTATTTTTTCTTCCCTATTTTTTCTTGAAGCGAGCCTTCCACTGTTGGGTGCAGCCGTGCAGCCGACGGTTAACTCGGCTGTTTCAATCCATAATGTCTTCGAGTCCGTTTAGGATAGGGTGGTAGCAAAATCGTTGTTGCCAACGAAGTAGCACAGACTGAGCAGCCTGAGGCCCAATCCTCAAACCAATCTGTCAATCCTTCTTTTTCTTCATGATAGTATATACGTACGTGGGATTTCAGGACCCGGTTGGTGTGTCACATGCTTTTCCTTTGGAACTTGTTCCAGCTGATCGGTCAGCTGTCGATATTCTGCATCTGTATTCTTCTGCTCATGAGTAATTTTTAAGTCGCGCTTCTTCTTTTCGTTTCCAAAATCGATCCATGCATTGTGCTGTGATCCGACCAAGGGCGCAACCGCGGGATCGCTATCTCTTGCCGTGACGAAGAATAATCTGAAAACGCTGACGATGATGATGGATCCCGCCCGGATAACGAAATCCATTCGTCGCTCTTCCCACAGACGGCGCCAATTGACGAGGCGGTTCCTCGGCAATGCCCACCATGAGGGGCTTGGGTTTTAGAGAAAGGCGACGACGGAAGTTTCGAGAGCGAGGCGGTACACGACGTACCCAGGTTCACGTCCCCACGGTGGAGGATCGCTACGTCCTGCTAGCAATCCACTATATGAATATATGTGTACAGGGTGCCGCCATAGGCGGAGTTGTTGGATCTAGTCTAGTTCTAATCCGCGGGTTCCGGTTTCTAGGCGTGTCGCCTCTATAATTATGTTTCTGATTATGCGTGCCCTAAGGGGTGCCCCTGCCTGGCTTTATATATTAGCCAAACTAGGGTTTACAAGGGTCCTAGTAGGATTCGTGTTGGAGTCTTCTTTCCTTGTAGTCCAAGTTGAGGCGTGTGCAGGTCAGCTCATCGAGTCCTTGTGCTGGTCCAGCTTCATAGTTTGCACCGGGTATGGCAATGTCGAGTACCCGAAGGGTTATGCCCACGTCATGTCGGATCCGAGCTTGGACAGCATGTCTGCCGCTGCGTTATCGTCTTTCCTGACGTACTTGACTTCGTATCCGAGGAAGCATTTGGCGATCTCGTCAACTTCGTCTCTTTAAGCCGCCATGACGGAGTTTCTGGCATTCCAGGTTCCGGCTACCTGTTGTGCCACCAGGTCGGAATCTCCGCAGCAAATGATGTGCTTGATCCCAATCTCCTTAGCGATGCGCAAGCCGTGTAGTAGAGCCTCGTATTCCGCCATGTTGTTTGTAGCTTCGAAGTGGATCTCCAGAACGTACTGCAGTTCTTCTCCGGTAGGGGACTTCAGGGTGACTCTGGCTCCCGAGCCTTGATGCTGCTTGGATCCATCGAAGTGCATAACCCATGTCTCTGGTTCTGGCTCCAAATTTGTTTCCGGAGCTTCTGTCCAATCTACGACAAAATCCGCCAATATCCGGGCCTTGATCGCAGTCCTGGCTTTGTAGTTGATGTCGAAGGCGGATAATTCAATGCCCCATTTTGCTGTGCGTCCTGTTGCGTCAGCGTTGTTGAGAATTGTTGACAGCGGAGCCTTGCTCACGACTGTTACTGGATGCTCTTGGAAGTAGTGCCTCAGCTTCCTGCTACCTAGGAACACTCCATAGGCTAGCTTTTGAAAGTGAGGATATCTTTGTTTGGATTCCGTAAGCACTTCGCTAATGTAGTAGACTGGCCTTTGGACTCCATACTCGTATCCTTCTTCCTGTCGCTCCACCACGATGACGAGGCTGATGACTCTGTTGATAGCTGCAAGGTAAAGGAGCATGGGATCTGACTCTTCTGGTGCTGCTAGGATAGGTGGGGAGGTAAGTATTTCCTTCAACCCTTGGAGTGCTGCATCTGCCGCGTCGTCCCAGACAAATTTGTCTGTTTTCTTCAACAGCTTGTACATGGGTAGCGCCTTCTCGCCAAGACGGCTAACAAACCTACTGATTGCTGCGACACAACCAGTTAGTCGTTGCACATCTTTGAGACAAGTTGGCCTTTTGATGCACAGGATTGCCGTGATTTTCTCCGGGTTAACTTCAATGCCCCTGTTAGAGACGATGAAGCCAAGGAGTTTTCTGGCTGGAACGCCAAAGACGCACTTCAGCGGATTCAACATCATCTTGTACCGTCGGAGATTCTCAAAGGTTTCTGTAAGGTCGCTAATCAAGTCGGATCCTTTCCGAGTCATGACCGCGATATCGTCGACGTAGGCGTGTACGTTTCGGCCAATTTGGTCCTTTAAGCACCGCTGCATCGTACGTTGGTAGGTGGCACCTGCATTTTTCAAACCAAAGGGCATGGTAACATAGCAGTAAGTGTCGAAAGGGGTGATGAACGAGATCGCCTTTTGGTCGGACTTCTTCATCCGGATCTGATGATACCCGGAATATGCGTCAAGAAAACACAGAAATTCCGCCCCTGCCATCGAATCAATGACCTGGTCAATGCGCGGCAAGGGAAACGGATCCTTCGGACAGTGCTTATTCAAGCCGGAGTAATCGATGCACATTCTTAGTATTTCAGAATTCTTTTTGGGTACAAGGACGGGATTTGCGACCCAATCAGTATGGATAACTTCTACTACAAAACCTGCCTCTAATAACTTTGCTAATTCCATTCCTAGGGCGCGGCGTTTCTTATCTCCAAAGCGTCGCATAACTTGCTTCACCGATTTAGCCCCCGGATTTATGTTGAGGTAGTGCTCGGCGAGTTCCCTAGGTACTCCGGACATGTCAGAAGGCTGCCATGCGAAGATGTCCAGCGCGGAGGAACTCGACGAGCGCGTCTTCCTATTTGGGGTCCATGTTGGCTCCGACCGAGACCTGCTTAGTGGCATCGCCTTTCTTGAAGTCGATCTTCTTGGTCTCTATCGCGGCCTTGAACGAGGTTTTCTGTTCGGAGATCTGCTTCTTGGTGGTTTGCATCTCTGTTGGATCCACCGCGGCTCTGTAGCCTTGCAGCTCCTCTCCAGATATCACAGACTCTGCGAAGGCGGCTTCGCCTAACTCGCACTCGTGAGCCTTCTTGTAGTCTCCGGATACGGTAATCATACCATTGGGACCCAGAATCTTGAGTTTGTTGTAGATGTAGCACGCTCTTGCGTGAAACTTGTGGTAGGTGGGCCTGCCGAAGATGACATGGTAGGAGCTCTTGAAAGGCACGACCTCAAACGTGATCATCTCTTCGTGAATATTAATGTCGCCGAAGGCCAAGGGAAGTCTGATGCTGCCGAGGGAATTCGCCTTTTTACCCGGAACCACACCATGAAATTCAGTGGTGCTATGTTTGAGCTGTTCCTTGGTGAGGCTCATTGATGTCTACGCACGCTTATATTCCTGTAGACAGTGTTGGGCCTCCAAGAGCAGAGGTTTGTAGAACAGCATCAAGTTTCCCTTAAGTGAATCACCCAAGGTTTATCGAACTCAGGGAGGTAGAGGTCAAAGATATCCCTCTCAAGCAACCCTGCAATTACGATACAAGAAGTCTCTTGTGTCCCCAACACACCTAATACACTTGTCAGATGTATAGGTGCACTATTTCGGCAAAGAGATAGTGAAATACAAGTAATATGGATGATTGTAAGTAGTAATTGCAATCTGAAATAAAAATGGCAGCAAGCAAAAATGTAGCAGAACTTGTTGGAAACGGTGTTTCAATGCTTAGAAACAAGGCCTAGGGATACTTTCACTAGTGGACACTCTCAACAATGATCACATAAATAAATAACTTCTCTTCTCTTGTGCTACTTCAAACACTCTCTTGTTGGATAACAAACACCATTCATTGTGTAGGGCTATAAAAGCACACCTCAAGCCGGAGTAAACAAGCTCCACAACTTCATAAAGGAATCACACACGACGCGCACACTGTCACCGTCACACCGTGGAGAGTGAATCCGGAGTTCATATTAAAGTAACCTCTAGAGTGCATAGTAATAGACCGTTGCAATTTAGACCGAGTACTAACATAGCATACACACTGTCAAATATAGCTATGAAAGGGGGAATAGATCACATCAATACTATCATAGTAAGAGTTAACTTCATAATCTACAAGAGATTACAATCATACCCTACGCCAAGTACTACATGATGCACACACTGTCAACATTACATCATGGAGGAGGAATAGACTACTTTAATAACATCACTAGAGTAGCACATAGATTAATAGTGATACAAAGCTCATGATCACATAAAGATCACACCATGGGAGAGAGAGATGAACCACATAGCTACCGGTAGAGCCCTTAGCCTCGGGGGAGAACTACTCCCTCCTCATCATGTGAGACAGCGATGGCGATGAAGACGGCGGTGGTGTCGATGGAGATGACTCCGGGGGCAATTCCCCGTCCCGACGGTGTGCCGGAACAGAGACTTCTGTCCCTCAAAACGGAGTTTCGCGATGGCGGCGGCGTCCCTAGAGTCTTTCTGGAGTTTTGTCAATCGGTATCGAAGTTTTAGGTCACGAGGGCTTATATGGGCGAAGAGGCGGCGCAAGAGGGGCACCAGAGCGCCCTCCCCACCTGGTGGCGCGGCCAGGCTTGGGCCCGCGCCCAGGTGTGGTGTGGTGGCCCCCTGGCCCGCCTCCGACTCTCCTTCGGTGATCTGGAACCTTCCGGGAAAAATAAGATATTTGGTCTTTGTTTCATTGAATTCCGAGAATATTGCCCGAGCAGCCTTTCTGGAACCAAAAACAGCAGAAAACAGGAACTGGCGGGGACTTACAACCAAGGCGTAGCACTCTTTTGGCACGATGGTAGGATGATCCTGCCTATCAAACGTGCACGGAATTTCCGACCACCTGACATACTGCGGCATAGCCAGAACTGTGGCGTTCAGGATCCGGAAAGCTGACTTGCTTGCTGATACGTCCATTTTGCATCACTATTTTATATCATAATTTACTGTTATTCATTGATATATTTCATATTTAGAGATGATACTTATGTTATTTCATCTATTTTGCATGTTTCATGATTATGGGAGAATCGCGCACCGGAGTCAGGATTCTGCTGGAAAAAGCACCATCAGAATGCAATATTTCGGAAGATCAACAACTGACGGAAATTATACTGAAAATCCTATTTTTCCAGAAGACGGAGGTAGCCAAAAGGAGGAGCCGAGGAGGGCCGCCATGGGCCTTCCTCATAGGCCGGCGCGGGCCCTGCCCTGGTCGCGCCGCCATGTGGGGAGGGGGCCCACAGCCCCCTCTGGCCTCCTCTCCTTCGCGTACTTCTTCGTCCCGAAAACCTAAGCTCCGGAGGATAATCGCGAAGAGTCACAGCCGCCTCTGCGGGGCGGAAAACACCAGAGAGAAAAGAGCTCTCCGGCAGGCTGAAATCTGCCGGGAAAATTCCCTCCCGGAGGGGGAAATCGACGCCATCATCACCGTCATCGAGCTGGACATCATCTCCATCATCATCACCATCATCTTCATCATCATCACCGCCATCTCCACCGATGCACCTCGTCACCGCTGTAACAATTAGGGTTGGATCTTGATTGTTTGATAGGGGAAACTCTCCCGGTATTGATTTCTACTTGTTATTGATGCTATTGAGTGAAACCATCGAACCAAGGTTTATGTTCAGATTGTTATTCATCATCATATCACCTCTGATCATGTTCCATATGATGTCTCGTGAGTAGTTCGTTTAGTTCTTGAGGACATGGGTGAAGTCTAAATGTTAGTAGTGAAGTATGTTGCTTAGTATTCAATGTTATGATATTTAAGTTGTGGTGTTATTCTTCTAGTGGTGTCATGTGAACGTCGACTACATGATACTTCACCATTTATGGGCCTAGGGGAATACATCTTGTATTCATTTGCTAATTGCGGGGTTGCCGGAGTGACAGAAACCTAAACCCCCGTTGGTATATCGATGCAGGAGGGATAGCAGGATCTCAGAGTTTAAGGCTGTGGTTAGATTTATCTTAATTACTTTCTTGTAGTTGCGGATGCTTGCAAGGGGTATAAACACAAGTATGTATTAGTCCTAGGAAGGGCGGTGCATTAGCATAGGTTCACCCACACAACACTTATCAAAACAATGAAGATTAATCAGCTATATGAAGCGAAAGCACTAGACTAAATTCCCGTGTGTCCTCAAGAACGTTTGGTCATTATAAGTAAACAAACCGGCTTGTCCTTTGTGCTAAAAAGGATTGGGCCACTCGCTGCAATTATTTCTCTCGCACTTTACTTACTTGTACTTTATTCATCTCGCTATATCAAAACCCCCGAATACTTGTCTGTGAGCATTTACAGTGAATCCTTCATCGAAACTGCTTGTCAACACCTTCTGCTCCTCGTTGGGTTCGACACTCTTATTTATCGAAAATACTACGATACACCCCCTATACTTGTGGGTCATCACTTGCGCGGACTGTTGGGGTTCCGAGGAAGGTGTGGTACGCGCCTACACTCCTTTTGCCAAAGGGGTTGGATTTAGCTGCAGATTCGTCTTTGAGGTCCGGCGAAGCATCATCCTCATCCATTGCCTCAGAAATGTCTTCCTCTTTGTCCTTGTTCTTGCCCTTGCCGGGTCAGCTTTGAGATCATTGACCCACTTGCAGTTGCGATTAGTGTGAGTGGACTTCCCTATAGCCGGATCCAGGTGGGCCAGGTAGGGCATGTCTCTTTACTCCTCGTATGTTTGGGGGGCGCGGGTTCCGGCAGCGGTGACCTCGTCACCACGCTGCTGGCCCCTGTCGGCTCCGCCTCCGCGACCGCGGCCTCTTCCACCTCCTTGACCTCTGCGTTGGAAAGCCATGGCGACCATCTCGGATCCGCCACTCTTCTGGTTATCAGGTGGATTCTTCCGCTTAGTGCCGCTGGTGTTACCGTTATCACGGTTCTTCTTTTGCTGATGCAGGGGAATTGCTGTAGCTGCGAGATCTCCGCCTGCATCGTCATCGGCGGCAGTGTGATCGCTGGCAATGGTGATCATGTCATCCAAAGTCAGTTTATTTGCGTTGACCAAGCAAGTGAGCTTGTGCCGCATCAATCCTCCTCTCTGCAATCCACCTATGAAGGCGTGCATGGCTGTGCGATTATCGACGTTTTCGCACTCGTTCCTGGTTGCCAACCAACGTGTGAGGAAGTTCCTTGATGTTTCTCTCTTCTTCTGGATACATGCCTGCAGGTCGCTTGTAGTGGCAGGTCTTTTGTAGGTGCCTCTGAAGTGCTTTTCGAAGGCGGTCTTCAGGTCAAACCAGCAAAAGATGGAATTCTTCTCGAGGTCGCTGAGCCAGATCCGGGCTGGACCTACAAGGTACAGCTGAAGCATGCGGCAAGCAATATTAGGGGTTCCCCCGGCAAAGGTTACTGCATTATAGTAATCCTCAATCCAGGTATCCGGCCTTTCCGTGCCATCATAATTCTTCAGGTTTCCGGGTAGCTTGAGGTTCATCCTTGGCTTTGGTTCCTCTCGAATCATCCTGCCAAAGCACTTTGGGCCGATGTAGTCAGTTTTGTATTCATTGAGACGTTCCCGCGCGTCACGCGAGCCGTTGCGAGGGGATTTTGAGCGAGATCTCCGGCCACCGCCTCCGCCTCCACCTCCGCCTCCACCGCTGGGTGGTGGGGAAGGAGATTTACGAGGGGGCCGATGTGACCTCTTGCTTTCGCCATCTGACTCTCCTCGTCCTTCGCGGTGCTGACTCCGGCTTCGGTGGCTGCCTTCACCATGGTGCTGGCTGCCTTCGTCGTTCCGGCTTCGGCGCGGCTCCGCTCGGGCTCACGATCATTGTTCCGGCTTCGGCGGGGTTCCGGCGTACGCTCTCTGTTCCTCGGAGGTGGCACATTCTCGCGGATGTTAATTCCACCTGGACCATGGGGTCTGGTGTTTCCGACTGGACTACGGCGGCGAGGAGACGGAGGACGCGGGTACCCGTTGGGTGGAGGTGAAGCGTTCCGGTACTTGTCCCTACCAGTGTACATTGCGTCCTTTCCCTTCTTCGGATCTGACGGAGGTGTCTTTGATGGCACATGGATTGGATTTGGGTGTTCTCCGGTTTTCCTTCCGCGCTCCGAGGATCCGGTTCGCGATTCGTCATCGCAATGGCGATTATCGTAGGCGTCCTTCTTGCGCGAAGTATCTGCCTTGCTCTGCTGCTTCATTGCCGAGGCGACGAGCGTACAGACGTAGTCGATGTCAATCTCCTCGTCCTTCTTTTTCAAGATTTCCGCAGCCTTCTTCATGTTATCCTTTGGAGTTGCGAGTGGCTGTTGCTCGGTAGGGGTTGCGAAGGTGATCCTGCGAGGAGCTACAGCGTCTCGCCTGATCCTATCAGCTTCCTGTTGAGCCTCGGTGATCTTGTCCTCCCAATGTTTCCGGAGTTGCTGGACTTTTACCAATGACTCGTCCACCTCACGCTCTCGCTTGAGAAAATTGTCCACGAAGTGCGCGGCTTCCTTCCTCTCGTCAAGCATTGCTGCTGCGGTGGAGGCAAACTTTTTGACCGTGGCCAGCATCTCCTGCCTTTTGGCTTCTAGAGCTTCCGCATCTGCTGCGTCTTCAGGAGTTATGGGTTTGTTGAGGATATCTGAGTGTGCGATTGCATCCATGCCTGCCTGTTCAACCAGTTCTTCTGGGGACATGACTTCCTTATGCGGACTTTCCCGCGAGAGCGGAGATCCTGCATGGGATGGCTGTGGGTCGGAGTGGGTGTTTTCATCCTCTGATTCCCGTTGCTCCAGCGCCACCAAGGTTGCGAGAACCTGTTTAGGCTGGGCGGATTCAACTTCAGACTGATCACCGTATCCAAATTCCTTCACTTTGCGATCAAACTCATCAGTATCCATGGAGGGGGTATCCCCGGAAATTGGGCTTAGGTTACCCAGGATCGATTCTTCACCCGGAGCACTGCTTTCTCCGACAGCCTCCTGCTGATCCGGAGCAGCGTTATTTTCCGGTTCCTCAACCTGCATGGGGCCTGCCCTGACTTCTTGAGGGGCGGCTCCTGCGGTATGGGCTAAGAAGTGCACGAAGTGACACATTTTCTTCTCTAATACCTGGGAGACCCAGGCGGATCTGCATTGGTCTTCCACCTTTATTTCCTGCTCAGGGGCGGATTGGGTGGGATTTTATTTTTCCAGATCTAAGGTGGAATCTTCCTTGGGAAGTTCCTTCATCTCAGATCGGATCTTCGCGACTGCGTCCTGCTCCGCGGCGGTCGCGTCAGCGTTACTTACCAGTGCGTTCCCGTCGGAGTCGACGGTTTCGCCGATGAAGATGTGTATGCCGCAAACTGGGACGATGGAGAGCTTGACGGGGTCAGTCTTAGCCGGAATCCAGCACTCGTCCGGAGGGACGATTGGAAGGTTTCCGGCGTAGAGGACGCGCCCCACAGCGATGGTGTCGTCGTAGCTTCCTATGGCGGAACGCTCCCGGTTCCGGCCTCCAGACGCCGCTGGCCCCACGGTGGGCGCCAACTGTCGTTGCCTATTCGAAGGTGCCTCGGAGGAGGGATCCTCACGAGGGGGAAAAGAAGTAGGGGCCATAGGGCGGAGTGCACACGGGACGGTGGTACGCGATTTACCCAGCTTCGGAACACCTGCACGATGACAGGGCCTACTGCTGCTTGTCTGGAATTATCTGGCGCTTTCGCGTTGTTACAATGAGTTGTGGTTGTGCCTCTAGAGCTCCCGGGATCCGGCTTATAAAGGTGCACGGATCTAGGGTTTACATGGAGAGTCCTAGCCGGAATACAAGTTGCCTAATTACGGTACAATATCTTGCCATGTACGTCAAGGATCCGCCTTACATCAGGTGTCGTGCTGGATCCGGATACTTCATGGGCCTCCACGGATTCGGCCTCCTTCGTAGGTCGGTTGGGATCCGGCTTCCTGTTCCTGGGCTGGACTTCATCCTTCAGGATCTACAGCAACTGGGCCGCCCGATGGGCCACATGCCACATCACCATCTATGGGCCACCCGGGCTTGCCGGATCTAGGCCATGCCGTGGATATACCCATAAAGTATACCCACAACAGTCGGTGGATCCGGCTCCTTGCTCCTGGGCTGAACTTCATCCATCTTGATCTACAACAACTAGGCCGCCCGATGGGCCATATGCCACCATCACCGTCTATGGGCCACCCGGGCTTGCCGGATCTAGGCAGTGTCGATGGTACTCCTATGAAGTATACCCACAACAACCGTTGTTCCACACCACATACAAAAAAATCCTTCCATGTGCCATGAGAGGCCTTTGAAGTACTACTGTAAGTGAAATTTGCAAAAAATCACTTTAAACAACAATCATAAAATAAATTATAAGTAATATTTTGACGAATCTCACTTCGACGCCTACAATTTTTTTTTGACAATCAATATCATATATATTTATAGCAAAAATAGTATATGGTAGAGATACATGAGCTGTCTCCAATGATTATAAAATAAAGTCTAAAAGATACTAGCAAATCTTCGAGATCTCCAAACTCTTTCTTCTTCCAAAATATAATTTTGTACTTTCTTGAAGTCAGCCAAAGATAGATAACAAATCATAGACTTGTAAATATCAACGAAGGTTCTCCCATAATTTTAATTTGAGCCGAAGTGTCAAGGCTGTGCGCACGCGCGCAACTATTAAAGTTTTCAATCAACATCGGCAAGAGTACCAATACTAGTATCTCAGGGAATAACACCCGACCAACCTTATCGATGTCGCTAGAGAGCCAAGAATACGAATCACCATTGTTAAGGATATATCAATTGGAACAAAACTGCGAGGATAATCCTCCTTGCGACAACCATGAGAAAAGTTCCAAAATCGAATAAAGGCATATACCTAGAGAATTGTAATCTTTCAACACCACCATTGACATCGGGAAGATCTCATCGTCGATCGAAAGACCGAAGATTACTTATTGCAGACGATGACATCTCCATTTTAAGAAAACCAACAAAAAGACGGCTAAAAAACCCTAACATAAACTATTGGCAACACTATTTTTTTTATTGAAAACTCCATACATAGATCAGGTTCTCCGCTTCTTCAGAGATTCTTGGCAGCGAGAGACAGTTGGAAAAGAGAGGCAACGGATGAAGGTGGAGTTGGTGGACGAATAATGGAGCCGATGATGTTTTCCTTCCCTCTAGTCTACTTTTTTTTAAAACCATCCTCTCTAGGCTACTGCTGCCAGCTTCGAACTTCACTCCACAAACCAGCTGTAGCACCCAAGCAGCGCTCTATCAATATTTCTTTTTGACATGTCCAGTAATTAAAAATGGGTGCATCGTACATCGGTCCATACATACCTCCATGTTCTAGTATTTGTACCTACACATTACGAGAGGAAAATTTTCTGCTTTTGGTACTTAGAGCATCTCTAGTGGTTCCTCTAAATAAGGACCTCTATATCTTCATATAGATGACCATCTATAAAGATTTTCTTTTAGATGTTGTAAAGTTTTTCAGTGGAACGTCTATGTTTAGATCATCTATATTTTGATTTAGTCACTGTCAAGTGGACCTCTTGATCTCAGATGTGTGTGGGAACACGTGCACGGGAAAGGATTTTGTTTTGGATAATCCTCGCTCCGTCCTCTAGATTTGGAGGATGAGTAGAGGAAATGAATGGTCCTCTATATTTAGATGACCGTTTAGATGAGCTACTGGAAGCTTTTTTTAGCACATGGTCATCTATACACATTTAGATGATCATATAGAGGAGCCACTAGAGATGCTATTAGAGTAAGTCCAACACCTCTTCAATTTTTCTCCCTTATATCTTAGGGTTTTTTCTTATAAGATTCTTTTCCTATATTTTATCTGTCTTCAACAACTTCTCGATATTCCCTTCCCTATATAATTTTCACTTAAATTTTAGTAATATTTCGTACCTAACTTCCTAAATAAAAGAGCATTAAGAATCTAAGTGGGACTTAACTCTGTAATTACTGGTATAGGGGAGGCCTCGGTCACCCCAATGTATAGAGGAGAACAAGGGGTGCGTAGGGGTTGCAGATTTGTAAGGGACGTGGATATGGGTGCTCATTTTCCCTCTATCTGCCTATGTTTAGGATCGGAGGTGCTATTGGGGTTCTCCTGGACTTGCTCTTAGACTCCGCTTGCCATTGCGATAAAATCACGATTATTCTTAACTTTATGTATAAAACACATAACTTCATTTAGCAACAACTAAGATTACCCATAAGTGGGCAGCATGGGCTAGAGGGAAGATGATTCTCGTCTCTCGGTTGCTGCATAGTAAGATTTCTTTGGTTTAATTTTAACATCGTGACCGTGTTGTCTTGAACAAAAGTTCTTTGGCTCGAGTCCGTCTTGGTGGAGCATGGTTTCATTTTGCATATTAGCTTATAAGTTTTTGTTATTATCGGTCTTTAACGATGGACAACGGGCCAGTTATTGGTGTTGTGAGTTGGTATGTCTCCGTAGGTATCAGCGTTCTCCGATAACCCCTTCGTTCAAACCTATGCAACCAATTTCATCGCATTGGTCTATCAAGATTGGGGTGGTACCCCCACTGATAGCTGTGGCGCGATTACCAATCTTCGTATGTTTAGTCCTCTACACGTTTTCGCAGGTACACCAATACCAATATTTCTCCAAATAATTTGGCTAGAGCTATAGTGACACATCAACAATGAGTTTCGTCGTGGTTGAATTTCGATGCCAAGGGATTGGTGTATTTTCAACTTTGTTTATCGGTTTCACTATACAAGATGGTGGCGACGGTCATACCGGCGGTTGCTGAAGTGGTGAAGATGGAGGAAGCAAAAGCGGAAAGGAAGAGAGTGAGGGAGGCCGTGGTGGCCGCGTCTAGATAGGAGTGGGACTAAAGTTTTTATTAATGGCTCTACTCAATCAAAGAAGGCATGTGAGTATAAATAGATGGCTATGGGGAGACCAAGCGGTTGATATAGCTCGCGCGCGGAGAGTCCTTCAGTAGGCTGGGAAGTCAACATGCTTGCACTTTTGATTAATGTGGATTCAATCACAAATTATCTGGTCATATTTGATATTCTATTTATCTAATATAAATTAAATTAAAATTTAAAGATATATTTTAATAACCTCAACTCAGTAAGCATACTTGGGGATGAAACACGTTTCCCTCTGTTACAAAAGGTAGTTCAATAAAGATGTGGATTTTTGCAAGCCTTGAATTAATCAATTTGAAGTGAAAAAATGATTCATTTTCTACGACACTCGATATGTCCACAAGGTAATTCTGTGATAGTTCTTAGCATCTAGCACAAGTGCAAGAAATATAAGCGAATTTCCAGAACACCGGCACTTCAGATCTCGCATGCAAAGTAAATTATGTAGAAATACTAGATAAAATCAGAAAAATACTAAATAAATCTAAATTGTAGAGAATGTATGCATGTATGCGCATGCAAAGTTTAAAACTCAAACACAAGAATACCTAACTTTTTTTTGAAAGGAAATGCGATGTGGGAAGCCTTACAACGATTTATTTGAAATAATAAGAACGCAAATCTGCATTCATGTGAGAACTTTATCCTAGGTGGCTAGGTTTGACAACCACTTCCTTAACAAAGTGAGCTAGGCTCACAAGAATATGTAAGTTATGCAAAAGAAAAGATAAAGTGCCGAGGAGCAATACAAGCACCAAAATTTTGAATGTGCAATTTTCATTTTCTATTTTTCATGGAGGTCAGATACCATGGTCTTATTTCTTGAAAATTTACATGAATAAGAGTTTATTCAATATGTATGTGCATTATCTATTTCAAAATTTTCTGAAACTTACAAATAAGGCTGTCTGCACGGGTCTAAACTTGGGATCATGAGTACAATGTCCATTCACACAATTTCACAAATAAGGGTAAACAAAATAAGAAGAAAACACTTCAAGAAGGCATTACCTATTCAACCCGTCAGTACTCCACTAAAGCTGGGAATAGTGCATTTGGTACTGTGCCCTATGTATGGCAAAGCTCATTCCTTCCAAGGTTCAAACGTCACCACACATGCAAAGAGGAGCTGTCTTGATTCTGCGAATTGAGTAATTAAAGTTAAACAGTGTCGTGGACTTGTGGTTTGGCTTGTGAGTCAAGACCTCAAATCAAGGGAAGTTATCCAAATAGGGGAAGCTTACATGATTGATGGAGATAAAAAAAGTTCGCTCATATCCGAGCTAAGAGCATCTTCCCAGTCGGCTCCCCCAAATCGTCTCCCAAACGGCGCCAGATCGAACCGTTTGGAGGACGTGTTTCGTTTGTACCACGTTTGGGGGACGTCGCTACCCTGCTGCGTCCCCCAAATACGCTCCCAAAATTTAAAAATTAATTTTAATAGATAGAAGAAAACTCTTTAATATTTAAATCGGTGCAACATAAACAAATTACATATACAAACTTCGAAAAAATATAATCAAATTACATATAATTTTTTTAAACTACTACTTCTTTTTCTTTGATGCCCCCGTCTTGTCGTCCTCATCACGGTGGCGCTTCCTGCTCGTCACCTCTTTCGAAGAGTCGGTGTCGATCGATGCGTTGGAGGAACATGTGTCCTCCTCGTCGTCGCTGGTGCTCGCCGGCTGCGCCTTGGCCTTGGCCTTCGCTTTCGCGTTCGCCTCCGCCTTCGCACGGGCCGCCGCTACCGTCGCCTCCTCAGACCCTTCCTCCTCCGCCTCCTCCTCCACGGCCTGCCATTCCTCCGCGCTGTCTAGTGGCGGCAGGGAATCATCGCCGCTGCTGGGCGTCCGGACTCTGTCCCACCAATGGCGTCATCCTGGAGGCTTGCCCTCGCTGGAGGTGTCAGATGGAAGGCTAGAGATGTAGCTCATCGCGAGAAGCTTGGATGAATGGCTTGAAGAACCGAAAGCGCCTACGTACGGATCTTATTGAGCGCGGATGAACGGCAGCGCAGAAGTCGAAGAGAGCGGCGGTTGCTCTTCCGAGGAGTTCGCGCTCCATTCCGGTGGTTGGCGCGTCGGTCGACGCGGTTGCCAATGCGACGGTTCCCCTTCCCGGCAACTGCACCATCGCTACGTAGGCGGCGGTTGAGCGTCCGAGCCACTGACGTGTCGGGCCCGTGCCTCCTCGCCTCTCATTTCGTTGTGTTCGGTGTGCCCGGAGCGTCCCCTGTATAGCAGGGACGGGCTCGGGGCGCCGGACACCGTATTGGACCGCGCGGACAAAAATGGCATCGGGCGCGCGGCTGGGAACAATTTTTTATCCAGCGCGCCCAAATACCTTTGGAGGACGCGACTGGAGATGCTTTAAATTAGTAGAGAAGTTTCTCTTGGATGTGAGCTGAAATAGAGTATGACTGTTGACGAGCCAGGACCACAAACGGTTTGCACCCAGGACCACAAACTGCCTCCTCCTCGGAGCATATCCTGGCACTTGTTTTTGTTTGTTTTTTTGTTTCCTGACGGCAACAATTTGAGTATTCCACATGTAGAGCTGTTGTTGTTTTGTGAGTGTCTTGACAGTGTCATGCACCTGTATAAGTGTTTCTAGAGAATAATTTCAAATAGTACGATCATTTCACTAAATTACAAGGCATTCTTAAGTTCTTATTTATATGTGGTGCTAGTGTTTTCTAGAGAAAGGGGGCTCGGAAGCCAAGAGAAACCACATGGTGCATTATTGGTCTCACACCTTGCTTCAGTGAGACAAAATCTCCAAGAAAAGGACAGCCACCGGCAAATCCAGAGGCAGAGAGCCTACTGAGCAATCCATGTTGATTAATTTCGCTGTAGATTATATGCACATGACACTGATGCACATCTGAATCATCTGTTCCATGTGGATCTTGATCTGTTTGTGCTAATTAAGGTTTACGATTGGTCTTGTAAATTTTCTTACACAATAAGGTCACAGGAAAATAGTTCAACTACCGCAACAGTGGCGAACGGGGCCTATTTATCGAGTAGAGAATCTCTTCCACGAGAGGGTGATCTAGAAAAGTTGGGCAGATGAAGATATGTTTCAGAGTGAAAAATGTGAGTGGCTTTCTTTTACACATGACCGTCGTCTCCACCGTCCACGATCAGAGTTCCGTCCACATCGATCTACTGCTCCTGCAAACAGCTACCACTCCCTGATGGTTACATATCAGCAGATCGATACTAAACGTCTCTCTTACGAGGAACCATCTCAGATCACTTCATAACTCATCTGTCGGATCGTCTGGTTGATCCAATATGTGATACCTCTCCCTGTCTTATATATAAAACTCATGTCTCATCTTACTGGGGTAGCTTCCACTTTGTGATTTTTGGCAAAGAGCTTATACTCTGTAAGAATTTTGCTGTGTGCTGCAAATGTCTCAGCTTGGGACGCAGGGGTTTTACAACCATTGCATAGCAAACCCTACACCCAGCGATACAGTGAAGTCGAGTGTTACATTTTTCTTTCAAAGTTCCTACAACTCCCAAGTTTACGGCAGTACATCATGTGGCTTTTGGAAGTTGGAACTTGTAGCCTGACAAATATACTTCTTTAAGTAACCTCTAGAAAAGCAGGGTTAGCAGCGAGCTAGGACAAACAAAAGCACAAGCGTCTCCTTTTGGAATCTCTGCCATCTTCCTCATCTCATCATGCATTTCCATTGGTATGAGAGATTTTATAATGCAATCGTAGAGTCCCAAGAGTGCCTAGAGATGTCAATTATGCCCTAAACTACTAATAGGATGTCAGAATGGGCTAACGAAGATTCAAACAGAAAGCAGTCGATTACTGTATTGGGCATATTTTCACTACACAAGTCCACGTGTTTGATCTTTGAACCACAGATTTCCGACAGAGATTTTGGTTACCGATACTATAATACCACATTCAAAAGCTGGTAGTATATTTTACTTTTGTAAGAGGACGTTTAACCAATTCCTTCCTTTTCAGGGGCCAGTTTGCATATACTATCCAAACAGAGCTTGCATGTTCAGTGGATGGTATTTCAAAGAACAGGAGATAGAAAAAGGAAAGGAGGTCAGCTTAGTTGAGAGCTATAGTTTTGTACTTTTCGGGCATTTGTCTCAAGCAGTGTTTGTTTATGGTCTACTCAAGAATGTATGTCATCTTGAGAAGACTCTCTTGATTACCAGTTATGTCCAACGAATGATATAATCATTAGTCTAAGTATTGGAACCAGGAATTGTTGCCCAAAATAGCAAGGGCATAAACACTAACATCAAGGAAAAGACGGGGGATATTGCAACAGATGGAAAGAGCAAGAATCTACTCCATGCAATAGATAAACTAAAGCAGTAAGTGGCAACCAAAAGCAGTGTGTCAAGCATTAGCATATCATAGCCTTTTTGTCCTCTATCAAACACCATTTGTTTATCAATGTGCCATTTGTTTATTACTATTGGATCATTTGTTTATACCTATGATGGGGTGGTGAGATCAGATTCCCCAATGTATGTGGATAATTTGGGGACACCTCAGCTGCCTAGTTGAATTCTTTGATGCATTAGGTACACTTGCAGTATTAAACTATGATGGAGCCAAATCTATACTGATATATCTTTCCCTATCTCTTAGAGAAAAAAAAGAGCGTCTGCTTTATTGAGCATGGGCCTCGACAAATTGACACACTTGTTTTGTTCTACCTGACAATTTGCATTGCTCAGCAACTTATCAGCTATCAACTATTTATTTTTCCAAAATAAAATAAGAACCTTACCAACCGACCACCACCAGCACAAACCAAATCTCTTCTCTCAGATTCGACATGCAATTATCAACAGGGTAGCAACAGCAAACTTTTGACTGAAAGGATAAGTAACAACAAACTTCAGAGAAACAAGTAATCAGTGAACGGTTTCTTTGTTGTTAAATGGAACAAACGTTTAAAAGCTGAACGTGACCTGTGTTTCACTGCTCTGCATCTACGCTCATCTCACTTCCCAAGTATGCCATTGTCTTCCTCTGATATGCTTCTTGCACAAACCCCCGGCGACGTGCACTAGCGGAAGGCACACGACGATCTCATTGGCAACGTTCAGTCTCTTCAGAGTTGCATGAGGCGCCAATTTTCTGTTTTGCTGATCCATGTGACGCCGACCGATGTTAAGATATGCTGACTTAGAAAGGTGCCAATCAAAAGCTCGGAACCATTGTGATTTTGTGGTGTTTTCATATCTGATTTGATGCATTCATTTCTGCAAATCAGAATTTCACAGCTTAATTAACATGAGCAAGAACACAATATGTTTTCGATTAGTATTCGCTTATTTGGAAGCTAGATGTGCACCATTAAAGCTACATAGGGACGGAAAGAGCATATGGCCGGTAAGAACAGGAAGTTGGCAATCAATATAAACTTGTCCAAGAGAAAGAGTATTGTTTTCCAAAACACAAGTACATGTCCTGATAAAAAAAAGGCAGATAAACTAATGATCAGCATGTCCCTTGGCAAGGGGAAGCTACCTCTGGCTAGCAATCACACACAACGATTTGTGGGTTCATTCTGTGTCTTCCATTAAAAATACCTGGTGATGTCACTATTCAGTTATCTGCAGTAACTGAATCTCAGGATCAAAGATCTATCAGCCACATTCCTCACGATAACAACTGTACTTTACGCCAAAAAAGAATGAACAATAATTATAATTTATTTTCCGAAGGAAAAGAAGAAATGTGTTAATCTCGCCACGACGTAAAAGGATTGGATTTTGAGAACTTTCCGCCCCTAGTAAATTCAAGAGACGAACGATGTATGGAAGAGTTAGAGGGGAGCCTAATTTATTTATTCCCCAACATCTCTCGCCGTAGTCATTCCTCCTCCCCTCCCCTCGTCACTTTGAAAAAATTACTTATTCCCCACCGTTTGCTGCTCTCATCTCCCCTCCCTATTGTCGGCTCACGCTCTCAAAGCATGTAATTGTCGGCAAAGAGCTCGTTTTGCGGTAGCTTTTGCGACGTGGTGCGTTCAGGCCTTGGTGGCGCCCTAGTGGTGTAGCATGCATGCGCTGGCCTCAAACGATGGTGCCCGGCGTGGGCACATGCGGTGGTGCATTGATGAAGTGCAAGCAGACAAATTTTCAGACTTTGCTACGACCGGTAATTGCATTTCACATATTTATACAAGTCTAAGACATCGTTTATGTGAAGGAGGGAGCATGAGAAGGAAATATACAACCAAAAAAACAGTTGGTAGAGAAGGTTGCCCCCAACACAAAGGAAAATGCTTTACGCCGGCCGACCGATCACGTTCGGGCGATCGGTTGTTGCTCCCGAGTCCCGACTCCCGCGACCCGCGCAGTACAAGCCGCATGCGACCGGCGCATGCTACTAACACGCATGCATGTGCATTGCTCTAGCCTCTAGGCTTAGCCTCGCCCCTAGTAGCACCCATAGCCTGCTATGTACTTTGCTAGGTCCCTGACGCTGCATGCTTAACCAGAACTATTTTGCTACTCTTTGAATGCAAAGTACGCCAACGGGCTTTCTGCCATCCATGCTTCCTTAGCTAGATAGCTAGTTTTTTTTTTTTACAATTACATATTTACTCCCAAAGTTCGGGAGGCCGGTGTCTGTTCCTTGGTTGAAAATTTAATCAACGTAATATAAGATATATAATTAGAAAGTTTAGATCTACTTTTTATTGATATAATTTTTTGTTTTGTAACAAATGTTGTGTTTGTCAAATTGACGACCTAGGTGTACGCATCGGCCTCATAATCCCGAATGGAGGTAGTACGTTCGTCTGGCTCGATCGCTAGCTTGTCAAGCCACGCTAGTTGTTGTGTACATTCGTTAATTTTGTAACAATTGCGTATAACTTTTGTAGCTAAATCAAGTTAGAGATGTTGTACTTTTTAGATGTGCGATTCCCGCAAATTTATGATTTTTATTGTAATCTTCTATTTATTTTTGTAAAAATAGTTTGTGTTTTTTGTTGTAACTAAATATGTAGCAAAATTGTTATGGCTTAACAATAAAATTATAGCCACAAACACATGTTTCTTTTGTTGTATTAATTGTTTATTTTTGTTGTAATTTGCTATCGATTTTTGTTGTAAACCAATCTGTAGCAAGTAGTTGTTATTTAACCAACTTTTTGTAACATTACATTTTAAAATTCTGTTATGAAGATTTTATTGTAATAGTATATATTTTTTGTAAATGGAGTGAAATTTTTTGTTGTTATACTTAGTATTACTCGGATCTGTTGTAGGATGGTATTTTTGTTGTAAATATTAAGCCAGAAAAGACAACATCTACAGTAGATGAAAGTGCATGCAAGCATGCAACATCCGTTGGTCCAGCAAGATTAGGAAAGTAACATGCATGCATCAGATAGTAGGAGTAGTGATTGAGTCCTGTCCCTTGTTAGGTGTACATCGATGGTGGGAAGCAACAACAGTAGCGAGGCAGCAGTAGGGCAAAAAGGGACTTGACCTCTGGTCTGACACAACGCAGGAGCTGAAAGCGACGTATGGAAACCTGAATCAATTTCTGACCGACCGATGCTGATCTAACGGAGGCGGAAGCAACCGATTTTTGGTGCATGAATCAGCCGACCGACGGCTAGCGCGCCCCGACCTAGGGTGACAGGCCCTCGGGGTGTAGGCCCAGCAATACTGAGTGAGACTTGGACTTGCCCCCTGCACAAATGACCTAAGGTGACGGACCCTCGGGGTAGTGGGCCCAGCAAGCTACCCATTCTCTTCTCAGCTCCGTCTCATCATTCCAACTGTACCCCCAAAGCTGGGCTAGGAGCTCGCACGACCAAGCTCGGCGCTAAAACTGAACCCACGCTGCCTTTTAAGCAGGCACCAGCCAGCCTACGCGAGCGGGGTGGGACAAAAAAAAAAGTTCAGTACGCGGGACTGCGGCCGGCCGCATACGCGTCTTGGGTACGGTGAGCGCGAAGACCTAATGGGCCGGTAATAGTCGGCCCACGTAATCGCCGCGTGGAACAACAATTGTTAGAAATTGAACACGAGGCCCACCTCCGTAAAAAAACAAAGCTAACCAGCTAGTCAGCTACGCCTACAGCACAGGGCAGCACAGCACGCCTTCGATGATTCGAACCTAGCAGAGCTCCAATAAATCGGAAAAAAATGGTCGCACGCTCGTGAGTCGTGAGGGTTTCAACATGATCCAGCGATGCAGTTTGCCAAGGTCATCTGCGGATTATTTTTGAGCAGCAACATACACGTAAAAACAGTACATCTTCTGGCCGTAAAACTATTTATATAGCATGCATTGTGTGGTCAAATCCAAATAAACGTTTGAACGTTTTTGATACAGAAAGCACGTCAAAATCTTTTCAAGGTGTGTGAGCATGACATCCATCAACTGAGAATTTTATGTAAATTCTTTTTTTTTTGAAACGGGGCAAAAGCTTTGCCTTTCATTGATATAGGAGAAAAGAGTTCGTCCGTTTATGAGGAAAACTGACCGAAAAACCGTACAACACGACACCACCCGCTAGCCCCGAGGCTGCGCTCCACACGGGTCGACGACCAGCCAGGTCGACACCACACCTCAAACGCAACAGGCGGAGGCAAAAAGACCGGAGCCACCGCTCCAACTACCACACCGGCCCCGAGGCCGCGCTCCTCCTGGCCGAAGACGAATCCGCCTCCGCCGAAACCACCAAAACACTCCATAAGCCGCTTTGTCCGGTGGACATCCAAAGCGAGGCCCCAAGAGGCAAAACGACGCAAGAGCGCCGCCCACGCCCGATCCCGCGAGGGATCTAGGGTTTCCCCCGGAGAGTCCGAGCGGAGAACAAGAAACACCCGCTTCGACGACACCTTCAAGAAGTATGCGGCGCCCACAGGCGTCGCCGTCGTCGGTCCTGGCCAGCCGCCAAGACAGAGCTTTCGCCCAGCGAAGAGTTCCAAGTCCTCGCGCCCACCAACAAGGACCGGCACAAACCACCACCTGCAACCGCTGAGCAACCTCCTGGCCAACCAGTAGCCGCTGACGCGCAGAGGGCAGCACAGCCCAAAGCCAACGGAGTACCGCCGTAGATCACCGTGGGCGCCGCCGGAACGCCACATATAGAGGGGACGCCGACCAACACCAACACGGGGCTCGAGGACGAACACCGAAAGCCGTAGAAAAGAGCCCCTCGCACACTTGTAGCCGCCAACTCTGGTGGAAGGATGCAACACCCCAGTAGTGCCATTCATCTCCCGCAGACCTCGCCAGCGCGAAGCCCAGCCTCCACGGCCATCCGCACATCACAGCTCCTTCACCCGGCGCGCTAGAAGCCTCCTTCCTCTTCCCCGCACTGAAACGGAGGATGCAACACCTGCAGCGGCGCCATTCGTCTCCGGAGGATGCAACACCCATCGGTGCCATTCATCTCCGGAGGATGCAGCCCGCAGCAGCGGCGCCAACCATCTCCTCCCAGCCACCACCAGCTCACGAGCACCTCCGTGAACAAGCAGGACGAGCCCAGCAGAGGCCCAGATCCGACCCGTGCGTGCAGCCCGGAGATCTCCCGTGCGCCGCTCCCCGCGCCCGCCCTGGCCACCGAACGCCGGCGACGACACGCCTCCACCGCGCCGCCCGCCCTGGCCACCAAAACGCCGGCGACGGCACGCCGCCACCGCGCCGCCAGGGGCCAGAAGCATCTCCGTGCCCGACGCACGTCGCCACGCTCCTAGCACGCCGTCGCGCCCGCCGCACGCCGCCGCATCCGCCGTCCTTGATCCACGCTCATCCATCAATTCTCACATGCTCATCCATCAATGTACTAAAAATCACCTTCCACAATAACTGTGTGATTGTATCCAACAATGTATCGGCAACAAAACAATAGATCATCTAGTGGGGCAGGATGGCAAGGGAATGATAACAAAATTCAGTATGCTTATTTAAGAAGTTATAGCTGAACCTGAATATTCATATTCTCCTCGCATTTTTTTAACAGGAGGCCGTAGCCCTCGTTAAAGTAATAACGCCTTAACGGTAAGTACAAGGTGCTGAAAGATTAGCTTAGGTGCTAGAAAACAACAAGCAACCAAAGGATAAACAAAGAAAACAACTTGGGCTTCGAGGCCATCGACCGCTGGGAAGATCAGACGATGTAGACAACGTCGTGAAGACAAGCACGCCACCGAAGAAACCAGCCTTCGTCAACTTCCAACTCAACAGAGTGCATGTGTCATCCTTTTCCACCTCTGAAGAAGGCCCACGCCTTGTCGCCCTGGCTCGAAGGGAGCCGTATCGAGGGGGGGGGGGGGGGGGGGGGGGCAGAGCAACTCAACTGAGAGTGCAGATACGTGGCCAAGGACAAACCGTCAAGGAAGCAAGCATCGAGCACGATCACCTTTGCACACGAGCTGCCCACGACCGGCATCGTCGACCACAACACCAATAAACCGACAAGTGACCATATCACCACCAAAGACACGACAAGAAGACGCCATTCGTGCCGCCGTGTAGGCCAGAGCCAGACCTCAATCCAACCGAGCACTCCACAGCAACTCCTCCTTCTTCAAACCCAAGACAGTGCCTCCAAGGGGGAAAATGACGTTGGAGCACTGCTTCCCAATCCATGGATTTGGGATTTTCACCGGAGCACAAGGAAGCAGGGAAATGATGCACCTCGACGTCGCCCCCAAGGAGGAGAACAGCGTTAGAGACGTCGCCAACGTCGAGCCGCCACCGCTGGCTAGGGATTTCTCCCGGACAGATCCCCCGCCCCAACACCCCGAGACAACTCTAGATCCGAAGGAATCGAAGCCTAAAGGGTGGGATCTGCGCAGTGTGGAGTCGTTTTCTTCAGATCTGGTGGAGGTCAATAGGGTGTCCTCCACGCAGCAGCCCCCGTCCCCTCGCCGCTTGCGCGACTAGAGAGGGCAGTCAGCAGAACCAGCGAGCGTCTCCCGTCGCCAGGATCCACACCGCCTCCACCGGACGAGGCCCCCGCCCCGGAGGCCGAAGCCCTCCACCGGGGAAGCAGAGCCGCGACAGCCTTGCCACCACCGTCCTTGGCCCCACGTCGGCTCTCCGGGGGTCGCCTCTGGAGGCGAAGAGGGGGGGGGGGGAGAAGCTAGACTGCTAGGGTTTGGGGTCCTCCGGTGTCGCCCCAAGCGGGAGCGACACAGGAGGAAGGGGGAGTACTTGCAGCACACGTCCTTCTCCTCGCATATGAAGTGAAACCAACAAATACAATGCGCTAAGAAATAATGCAGCTACGACAGTGTCACTATAAAACACAAATTTAGCTATATAATAAGAAGTCCAAATCATTCTAGTCTCACTTGATCAACTAGTTATTGAATGTACTTCAATATTGGGCAAACCAACAACATTAACATTATCAAGTGTACCAAAAGTTATTCCGCCCCTAATGGGAACATCGTAACAAGAAGCTTACCTGCATTCTTCGCATGAGTTCTGGAAATAGTTGCCGTCCTGGTTTGCATGCATCTCTTCTCTAACTCTGACGCTCCTTTTTGTAGCGTATATGCTATGGCTGGCCAGCTGACAGAGACGAGTGATGTCTGCAGCCTCAAATTCTGACTGGATGGAAACCGGTGGATCACCCAATGCCTGCCAGACAACAAACTTCAGTAACATGGGTATATTATTTTGTTAGTTTGACGTTGCTATTGTTGCTTATTTGGCTGTCACTCTACCTATTTCCCCATTGCCTACTATGTCAAGTAGTAATACTGAAACTGTAAAAAACATAAAGAAAATAGCAGGAAAGAGGGGTTTAAGAATATCTAGCTGAAGCAAGCAGCTTGTTGCAAGTTCAGTATTGGAAATCCTGACAGTAACTAGCTGACTGGATACCCACATTTGCAAACCAATACCTTATCTGAAATTTAGTTATACGTTAGTTTTCATCTGAATTTGCTCCTATTAAACTGAGCAGTAGACCTGAAGAACAAGAATTCAGTTCAACTTTGAGTACTTCCACCGTTTGGGCATTTTGTGGCTGAACACCAAACCTAACCAAAAATTGGGTGATAAACATCCACACACAAACACACACACTTCCTTTTAAGAATTTGGATATCTCAAATGGCTCAAATTCTGGTTGTTTTCAGCTTGGAGGACCTCTGTAGCATCCAGATCAGAACCAATGTAAGGTTGCCATAACTAGCCTAGTTGCGCAAATTTATCTTCAGGCCACTCCAAGATTGGGCAAGATAAGGTCAAGCAGTGCATAGATCCTAGGTTGAAGGGAGAATATCCTCTGAAGGGAGGTGCTGAGGCCTATCTCCCTCATCCACTCTGTGTTTATGATATTTTACATTGTTTCGTATTTATCATCTTGATGAGCAATGGTGTTACTGATGATACTCCTTGCACTCACTCATCTGCAGCTTTCTGCGGTGGTGGCTCTGTAAGTACAATGCAAAGCACAGATCAGGTTCAACATTAGCATCATCGTCAATGCACTCTCTCCTCTGCCGCAACACACAGCAGCGGCACCAGCAGCCATAGCCCACGGCCACGACAACCAAGGCTTGAGGCGTTCATGGGACCTCTTGGAGCATACTACCACATAATAGCACATTGGGTGTAATTTGGGAGTCGTTTGAACATTTATTTTGCAGGATCCTCGATTGGATACAGAATAGTAAATGGATTCCATCTGCCAGTCTGCTGCCACTCTAGGTGTTTTTGTTGCTTGAGATTTGTGCTCTACATTGTTCTGCTGTAGATTAGAGGCTGATTGATTTTCCCTTTTTTCAAAAATACACATCACAAGTATCGGAAACTTTAGCATCGTCGTTTGGAACTAGATGCTACATGCTCTGAACTCTCATCTGTTGCTTGATCAATGTGGTCACCCATGCTAGTCTGTATTCTTGTGCCACAATGAGAAACCAATAAACCTGACAGACCATGTCTAATCATCCTTGACCTTTGAACTGGGAACAACTTTGATTAATAAACTGGCATATAAAATATACACATCATCTTCGTCGTAGGCTCTATCTCGCATGTATAAGATAATCCCCGGAGCACGCAGTACATGGGCGCCCGTATCATTTTCTGTTGTTCATCCCCTTCAAAAAAAAAGTGTTTTTCATTTGTGCATCATGCTTTTCTTGTACATTGTTTGCTGCTTTTACACTCCAACGAAAAGTATTGCAGAATATTAACCCAATCGGTGATCTTTAAACATATGTCGGTGTTGTGAATGCAGCACTTAGTTGGGAATTGTAATTTAATTTTTTATTGCTATTTGTTTTTTGCAAATCATTTATAAAGATCTATCCACGTTTGTTGTTTGAATATATTCAGTAGTTATTGCATAATAATGAAAATTTATCTGTTAAGATTTCAAATATTTGTCCATGTTTAATAATATTCAATAGTTATTGCATAAGAGTGAAAAATTATCCCTTGAAGACTCCACAGATTAAAATGACAGAAAATCAGAATATTTGATAAAATGTTGGTGGATATTTGTTTTATCCTCTAGTAACCTCCATATATCTCTTAAAATTCCCGGCAATACAAAACGAAAGACAATAAAACCCGAGAAACCCATGCTCCGTAGTAAAACTAAGGAAATTTAAGAACCGTGCTCAGAAGTACCCAGAAAGTGAAGCAAAATGTGTCAAGTTGATTTTCCTTTACTGTGAAAGCGAGATTTAAAATTTGCTATTGTTTTGTAGGGAGTTTGCAATTTGCAAAATATTATGGTTTCTGTTTTCAAGGATGCGCGCATTGGCAGTAATCCTGCCTTCTGGTCTATCAAATTAAGTTGCACTCAGAGATCCTATTTGTGCCTGGAAAAGATCGTCTCAAAGAAATAAGATACCAACAGGAATAAACAATATTTAACCTTGCATATCTCACGCACTGGAGGCAGCAAACTACATTCTATGTCACATGAGGATAGCCGCAAGAATTAAACGATGTCTCATGTTTCGAGTTTGTATGAGAAATCAGAAGACATTATAAGGCACAAATAAATGAAAATATGTACCTAAGAACTATTTCGTATTGGGAATATGCTTTGTATCTGTTACAGTGTTGTGTATGCTTAACGCTGTTTATTCAGTATTTTTACCTTTTTGTTGCTCCTGCTACATGAATGAAGGTGTCTCAGAAAATAAATTAGCACCTAGTATCAAGAGTAAGTAGACATCAATGTGTTTAACTTTAGATACTGAGATAACTTACTACACCCATGTACGATATTGACTGGATTAAAATACTCTCATCTCCTCGAAACATGCCTTTTCCCCAAGAAATACTCTCATTTAACTAATCGGAAGGCAGAGAGTGAATACAAATTAGCTCGGTTGTGACGCAACAAATTTGCTTCCCTTCCCACCCCCACACGCGCTTCCTCCGGTTGGACCTCGTCCTCGGCCACCGTCATGCACCTACTCGCTCCTCCGCCTCGTCATGGACAATGACCGCGGCCCCAGGTAAGGCCTAGCAGTGCGGCTCATGGGTGGGGTGGGGGGGTGGGTTGTGGCCATGGAGGAAGGAGATAGCTCGTATGGGCGTCGTTTACTTCTTCCAAAATCCACGAGATGCAACGTCCGGCGTCCTTTCTGCACCCCCGGAAGTGCTCCCCACCACCCGTACCATCCTCTATTCGCCAAGGTCGCGGTGTAAGTATCCTTTTTTTTTTTCGAAATGGGGATGAAACCCCGGCTTCTGCATCATGGCGATGCACACGGCCCTTTATTAACAAGATCCAAAATATAGTTTACAAATCACACATGATCGAGGATTGATACAAGAATCAACCATCGAAAAAAAAGGTGTAAGTATCCTTGATGTCGTCGATCGAGGGAGCATATGCCTCCTCCGTACTCCTACTCCGCGTCGTCCATGGACTCGCACGGGTGCCTCGTTCGTTCCTTGACGGTGGAGAAAAAAGAAGGGAGGATGTTGCAACGACAGGGGTGGAGGCGAGGGCGAGATTCTGGTGGTCCCGCAAGGAGATGCCAGTTGGAGAAGGGCACGGATGGTCGGGAGAGGTGGAGAATTTAGGTGAGATTGAAGAGAATGAGAAAAACAAGGAAAAATTTTCAGGGTACTTTTTCAAAGAGCATTGCAAAGCTGAAACCTACTATATCTAGCAAGTGGGGTCCATTATTGCCACATCGATCAATACATCGTCCTACCTGCACCGGTGACAGTCTGTGAGCGTACTACATGAACACCTACAACAGAAGCACCATCCAGTGGTCGCTCCAGTAAAACGAAATCAGCAAATGCTGGTGAGACGATTGCTTAGCCCATCTCCAACGTGATGACCCATTCCGTGCTTGTGCGTTTAAACGGGTCAAAATGGACAAAATCGCGGCCGAATGCGGCCACACATTGCAAATGCGGATGACCATGGTGTCCGGAACGACCCAAATCGGCCCAAATCTGGACCAGGTTTGCGTGACCGCGGATGGCACGCGGCGTCCTCGCGCGACCGCCTGCTCGCCTGGAAGGGAACAACGCATCACCGCCTGGGACGTCATCGACGCCCACGCCGACGAGGCCCACAAGAACTAGGCAGCTCACCTGCGGCCACCTTGTCCTTCTCAAACCCTAGGCTAGGTTTTTTTTTAGTTTAAAGCCTACATAGAGGGTTTTCTTTTGTAGTTTAAATTTACCCAAAATAGGGCATATGTATAAATTTTTCCAAAATAGGGCATATGTTTAATAAAATACATTTTAGGTTTAATTGTTTTGGTTTTTTTTGTTTTTTTTAACTTTTGTGGTGTCTGCGCGTTGGACGCAGTGCGCAATCCAAACAGACCGACGGCTAAATCCGCCTATCTGTGTGTCTGCGACCACCCAAACGCCATCTAAATGGGCCATGCCGCAATTGCTCCCGTGTGACCCAAGCATGCACCGGTCATCTGCTTCCATCCTTTCCCTTCCTCCTCCCTCTTTTCTCATCTATCTCATTCTTTTTTCCGTCCTTTCTGCAGGCAGCGACCGGCTCATCCGAACCAACTTTTGGCTTAGATCATGGCATCCGAGCGTAGGTGGATATATATGGGGAAGTAAATTGAGGCAGGTCATGCCCTTCGAGCATTTTCGACCACGTCCCCAAACAGCGTCGAATTTATCGTTTGAGGATGCGTTTTTTTCGTACCGCGGTTGGGGACGTCGCTCCCCAGCTGCGTCCCCCAAAGGCAGATCTATACTTTATTATAGGGTTTTCGAAAACACAACCATTTTATTAAACATAGCATTCAAAAAAATATAGCATACAACTAAATTTGTTTTCCAAAAAAAATTCAAATTAAAATACAACAAACAATAAGAAACTAAACAAATAAAATAAGTGGTGCTAGATTAAGGTGTCACGGCATTTGCTGATAATCCTTTGATCCTTCACATATGCTCAACGATAGATCATTTTAAAGTTGCTCGTGAACATTGCTATCACGGGTCTTTGCGTGCATGGCGAGGAAATGAGCAAAATCATCAGGCATCTCATGATCAACCTCCGCAAGAGGGCCCTGACACTCATAGGGACCAACATGTTTCCTGACTTGATTCTTGCGGTCATCCTCGATGATCATGTTGTGCGTGATCACACAAGATTGCATCACCTTCCACATTTGGTCGTGAGACCAGCTTAGAGCAGGGTACCGGACAATTGCAAATTGAGTTTGAAGCACACCAAATGCCCGCTCGACATCCTTTCCGCAAGCCTCCTGCGCGAAGCAAAGTGGCAATTCTTCTGACTTGATGGAGCTGGGATTGTTTTGACAAAAGTGGCCCATTTTGGATATATATCATCGGGTAGATAATATCCTTTGGAATATTGGTGGCCATTGATCTCATAGTTGCATGGTGGAGCATGACCTTCCACTAGTTTGCTGAACACCGGAGACCGCTGCAACACGTTGATGTCATTGTGTGATCCCGTCATGCCAAAAAAAGAATACCAAATCCACGGATCATAATCTTCCACGGCTTCAAGCACCACACTGCAATATCCATGCCGCCCTTTGTATATACTTTGCCAAGCAAACGGGCAGTTCTTCCATGACCAGTGCATGCAATCGATGCTTCCAAGCATCCCAGAGAATCCTCTCCTCGCAGAATTTTATGCCATGATCCTTGCAGTCTCTTCTTCAGTTGGCCCTCTCAAGTAGTATTTGCCAAACTTTCCCACCACAGCTCGGCAAAACTTGTACATGCACTTAATGGCACTAGACTCACTCATGCGAAGTTAGTCATCATGTGTATCGGCAGGTGCTCCATATGCAAACATTCTCATGGCGGTGGTGCACTTCTGAATTGATGAGAACTCGGCAATACCTACAGCATCGTGCTTCAGCTTGAAGCAGAGTCGAACTCTCGAAAGTTGTTGAGGATATTCACGAACAAAACCCTTGCTCATCCTATACCGGTGCCGAAAAGTGTCGGCCTGTGTTGCGTCATCTGGGAAGTAGTCGTTGTGCAGCATGGTATGCCCCTCCATCCTCTGCCGGGGCTTTGACTTCTTTCTTCTCGGCCTTGAACCTCCACAGTGTGGCCTCTTCCGCTTCTCTGCCTCGGCATCAAACATGTTCTGGAGGGACGCGATGATCGACAAATGCTCTTGAATGTCGTCGTCGAAGGCTTGCTCTTGCTCCAACAGTCGGACAATCATCTCGTCGTCGCTATCCATGTATGAAACAAAATAAATTGTTAAAATTCAGCCGCGGCAGAGGAGGCAGTGAATAGCGACCTATCACGCCTACCTAACAATGCGTCGAACATCTTCTGTGCATGGAGGTGGGGCAGATTTGACACTGGGTTCTTGGACGCGTTGGCGAAGCGGTAGCGGCGAAAAGGCCAGCGAGGCAGCCAGCCGCCACGATGGTGCTTCACTCAGAAGAGATTTTCCATCGAGACAGCCGACAAATCGAGCAGCGACGGAGGGGTGGGAGGCGCGGGAGGGAGGCGCTACGAGAAACAAAAGGCGGGAACCAACCGTTGTGGATGTGGTCGCCGATAGGTGGCAGCCGCCTCGCTTCTCGTTGTGTCTGGCGTGCCTGGAGCGTTCCCTATGGACCAGGGACATGCTCGGGGCGCCGGACACCGTATTGGGCCACGCCGGATGGAAAGTGGCTTTGGGGCGCACGGCTAGGAACGAAAAAATGTCCGGCGCGCCCCAAATACCTTTGGGGTCGCTTTGGGAGACGTGGCTGGAGATGCTCTTAGCGGTCCCGATAGCATTTTGGGTGCCGGCGGCCAAAATAGGCTCACACCGGCACGCCACAAAAGGCGCCGGCTAGTTTTCAAGCCCAATAGAAGTGACGGCAACCCCGTGAGCTGTCGACCTCCTCGATCGTCAATAGAAGTGGTAGGAGGCAACGAGTGGCATTCAAAATGACGTGTGTCGGACGGTCGTCGACGTCGATAGCTCCGCTTGGAAACCGAAGCAGCGACGAGGACGGCTACTGGCCACACGGCGTCCACCCCCCCCCCCCCCACGCTCCTTCAATGCGTGTCCGCCGTCGCCTTTAAAACCACACTGGCGCACTTCTCTTCTTCCTCGTCTTCCAACCCTAGCCACCGCCACCGCCATTCTCGCAGACGACGTGCGAAACACCCACCAATGCAAACAATTCGCGATAGCGCACAATGCCGAGGTCGGCGGCAGCGGCAGTGGCGCGCTCTGATCGCTGCAGCTCACGTACAACGAGTCGGACGTCATGTACTCGAAGAGGAGCGCTCCATTGAGGTCGCGCGTTCGGCCGGCCGCGATGCCGGTTGTTTCAATAGCGTCGGCCGCCGGGCCTGGTGGCCAGGTGTTATCACCAAGATTTGACCGAGTCAGAGGTGGGCCGCAGTCAAGATGGGCTTAAGGAAATATACATGGAGAATTACATGAATCGGCCTGTTATACCAAGTTGGGCTTAATTGCCCGTGTATCTGTAACATATTAGATCGCATCTTAGTTTAGAAAGTAGAATCTTACTCGTGCACGGTTTAGTGCATGCCCACATTAGAAAGTCCGCTGGACTATAAATATGTATCTAGGGTTTATGGAATAAACAACAACTCACGTTCAACCCCAAAACAAACCAATCTCGGCGCATCGCCAACTCCTTCGTCTCGAGGGTTTCTATCAGGTAAGCGACATGCTGCCTAGATCGCATCTTGCGATCTAGGCAGCACAAGCCCCACGTTGTTCATGCGTTGCTCGTACTTAAGCGCTTTTGATGGCGAGCAACGTAGTTATCATTAGATGTGTTAGGGTTAGCATTGTTCTTCGTTTAAGCATGCTTACGTAGTGCAACCCTTGCATATCTAGCCGCCCTCACGCCTATCTCAGGTGTGGGGCGGCACCCGCTTGATCATTATTTAGTAGATCTGATCCGTTACGATTGCTCCTTGTTCTACAAGGATTAGTTTAATATCCGCAATAGTTAGGCCTTACAAAGGGGGGAGGATCCGGTGGCACGTAGGGTGGCGTTCGCAAGTCCTAAACGGGATGTTCCGAGGATCAACTTCATGTTGGTTTTTAGGCCTTGTTTAGGATCGGCTTACGAGCACCGTGCGTGGCCGCGAGGCCCAACTCGGAGTAGGATGATCCGATTATGCGGTGAAAACCCTAAATCGTCGTAGATCTCATTAGCTTCATCTTGATCAAGCGGGACCACCAAGTATTCGTGCACCCCGTACGAATCATGGGTGGATCGGCTCTTTGAGCCGATCCACGAGATAACCTGAGAGCCGATCGAGGCTCGTATTTAATGTTTACATGTATGCCACTGCAGGAAACTAAGCGAGGCATCCCCATCACCTTCCCGACCGGGTATAGGTCGGGTGGCACGCCCTTGCACTTCGCATCGCCGCGTGTGACCGGAAGAGCATTGCGGGCCGTCGCTCGGAGGGGTCTCGGCCAGCCGCAGCTCTAGGCTCTTCCCGGCTCTACGGTGTTGACAAGGCCGCTGCCCGCCGGTGGGTTTTGGCGATCAACACATTCCGGCACGCCCGGTGGGACAATCGTCTACATCAACCACATCGCCATCTACATCCGAGATGGCGGACGGCACGCCGGTCACCTACGAGGATCTGCCGACGACCTCAAGAAGCAATACAACGAGATCAAGGCCACCCTCGAAGCCGACCTCATCGGCTCTTTTCGGAGAACCCGTTCCCATGGCATCGGATGGAAGGGGTTCTCACCGCAAGGTGCGCTCGATGGGATAGACCTCTCTACCCCGTCGGAGGAACGCACCGGGGGTCCGCGGCGGGGAGATCAACTACCCGGTGGCTCACTCGCTACACCGCCACTGCGAGAACTTGGTCAACGTGTTGGAGCGTGTCGCTCTGCGCGTGATCCAGGAGATCATGAGCCACCAGTACTCGCCGTCAGGACCAGCTCTCGGGACTCATCAAGGAGAGTTGCCACTCCAGTCCCGCCCACCGCTGCCATATGCGTTGGCAGCACCTGCTGAAGTGCCGACTACACCGGCATTCCTCGTCTACAGGATTGGTGGCGACCCTAGTGACTACCAGTTCTTAATGGAGGCGCCTAAGGAGATCCCTCAAGGATACGCGTGCATGTATGTGCCGGATTGTGGTGACCGGGCACTCACAAACCGAGGCCACAACATCGGGGACTCCGGCGAAGACGAGGAGGAACGTCGGCGACGAGCACGAGAAGCGGACGTGGCTAACTAAATACGCCACACCGACGAAACCCCCGAGCCCGGCTCCCGCGGCTGGCTCGGAGGCTGGAAAAGCAAACATGGCTGGCCAAGTACGCCACCCCGGCGAATCTTCGAGTGCAACTCCTACGGCCAGCACGGCGGATCGGATCGGTACCATGCGAGAGACCGGTTCGGCATGATGCCGAAAAGAAGGGCCGTCGGCTATTCCAAGCCGTACCCCGACGATTACGAGATGATCCCGCTGCCACCTAAATATCGGCTCCCCGACTTCTCCAAATTCGGTGGATCGGATGGCTCCAGCTCCATCGAGCACGTCGGCCGATATTTGGCTCAACTAGGACCGGCTTCGGTGTCGGATCAGCTACGCGTGAGGCTCTTTTCACGGTCCCTCACGGGATCGGCTTTTGGATGGTACACCTCTTTGCCGGCAAACTCCATCCGGTCTTGGAAGCAATTGGAAGAACAGTTCCATATGCAATACCATTCGAAGCTTCCGAGTCCGGCATTGCCGATCTAGCACAACTACGTCGAAGCGCGGGAAACGGTGACGAGAATACATCCAGCGCTTCAGGAATCTTAGGAACCGATGTTATTCGGTTCGTATAACTGAAAAGGAAGCGATCGAGTTGGCGGTAGCGAGGCCTTGCAACACAGCTCAAGGACATGGCCTCCCAAGCGGATTATCCCTCGGCGGCGCACATGGTTCGAAGCTATCGGCATATGAACAGCGCCACCCCGACCTGTACCAAGACAAGTTCAAGCGTGCGATAGTTATGGTCGATACGAGAGGAAGATGAAGTGCTCAGCGGGAGACCAAGAAATAGCGATGGCTGAGTGGACTCGGGGAGGAACCCCCGTGGCCTCGCAAATGGGTAAAGCCACCGGGGCCGCCCGGGGATTTGATTTTGACGTAACCAAGACTGAACAAATCTTCGACCTCCTGCTCAAGGAGAAACGAGTTGACGATTCCCGAAGGTCTCAAGTTCCCCACGGCGAAAGAGCTAAACGGAAAGCCGTACTGCAAATTCCACAACTCGCTTTCCCATGCCACCAACGACTGCCGGGTGTGGCGTCAGCACATCCAAGCGGCGATAGAGAAGGGGCGGCTAATTTTCAACCAGTACGCCATGAAGGTCACCCAACCCTTCCCCGCCGTTAACATGGTGGAAATCACCTACCCTGAAGGTTGCCAGCCGGGTCCCTCGTTCAGCATCAACATGGTGGGACCTGGAAACCACTCTGGCAAAGATGGAGATGAGGGCAGCTGCTCTCATAGCAAGGATACAGAGGAGGCCGCTCCACGCGATCGGCTCCGTCATGATGGCAAGCGCTATGTCACCGAGGGAGAGGTGAAGAATATAAGATATCAGCGACCCCTCTCCGATCACCTCCTCAACAAATATGTGAGTCAGTATGATCAACGCCGACGGCCCAATTACGATGACAGAGGAGATCGTCTGGCTAGAGAAGCCAGAAGATATCGTCGGCAGGATCGCGATAAGGAGGAGCACGAGCGCTGTGCCACGGAAGCATCAAGGGAGCAAGATGACAACGCTAGACATTGGGACTGCCCCTTCTTCAGACACTGCTGGGATTCAGGAATGAGCCGATTGCCCACAATCGGCAATTGCCCAGAATGCAATCAGAAAAGAAGGAGGCAGCCAACGTGTCCGTGTTCGAGCGCCTAGGGCCTCTCCCGCCACAAAGCAAACGCGCCGAGTCACCTCGTTGGGCAGATCTTGAGGATTCGGAAGACGAGGGAGAAGTAGAAGAAGACGGTACCACCGGCCAAGGTGGTGCCACGACGGACTCAGCCGTTCCCAAAGCGCGGGGTTCAGCGATTGCGCGGCCCGGAGGAAGCCGAAGGTTGTACCTGCATACGCTAAGGAAGGCACGGCCTGATCCGGCCGCAAAGGTTCGGCGAACCCTGGATGAAGAGGGTCGTCCACGGAAAATGGAGTGGCGCCCCAAACAGAAGAAAGCCGATGATGAGACATCGGCTGGCACAAACATGGTACTCGTCTTGCCGACAGAGCTTAGCGCCCCACGACTCTACGGAGCACTCAAGGGGGACGACAGCAAGCGCATCAAGTCAGAGGTCGGGTTGGTTTTATCCAGCCTGACCAAGTAGCAAGATCAAACCAATGAGCAAACCAGGAGAGGCTGATCCTTGTGATCGGCCCCAAAAAATTTATGAAGGGAACTTACAAAACCTTCAACGAGCAAGCAACGTGGAGGCCGATTCCAGCAATCGGCCAAAATTATCTTCACCCACCATTCTGTCTGGGTTCAACATGTTATCCAACAGAGCCGATACCATCAATTCTCTTGACAAAATCGGCTCGGGGGGCACCCGGGTAGATAAAATACGAGGATATGCAACGGAAGCATCTCATCTTCTGGTGATGGGTATTGGAGTATGGGGGCCGATATGCACAGGTCGGCCCCGTAAAAAACAAAAAAAAAATGAAAATTCGAAAATTTTCGAGCTCAGCCGATGCAGCAGGCATCGACTTAAGGATGTGGAAGCCAATGCGCAGCCATCGACTGTAGTGGAATTATGCAATGTTTATCGAGTCTCCACCAAATCCAGACCAACGATGGTGCCTTCTGTTGCCTCGAGGGAGTAAAACAATGGAAACTTCTTCAGCTGAAACGGAAGATTATCGGCTGTCGGAGGAAGAAAGAGGGTGAGCTGTGGCGCATTCTCTCTGATATTCTCGCCTCAAGTGAGGCTCGGGGGGCAGCCGGCTTAGTGGATACTCTGTTTAAAAGAACCGATGAGGATACCATCGGCTGATCCTTCATTGCAACCTTCTTCACAATGATGGGTACTGAAAAGGATTATTGGGTTTGGTTGGAAAGTTCGAAGGTTTTCCTGAGAATCCTGCATTTTCCACCAGATTTAGAAAATCGTCAGCTAAAGAAGAGAAGGGTGAATTTCAAAGGACCGATGCGGTGCGATCGGCTCATTACGCATTGGCAAAGGGGACGAATCGGCAAGGTCAGTAGAAGAGAGCATCGGCTCAATTAAACTCAGAAGGAATCGGCAAAATCAAGATTGGGGAAAAGTTCTTCATTGATTAAGATGAGATTTCTTACATGAAGAGCTAATTGCTCTCAAAAGGGAAATGCTAGGGGATCCATTGCCCCATCTACTACTACTGGCCCTATTCTAGAGGTCATATCTATGGGCCATCACTGCCCTCGTCGTCGCAGTCATCGCCACTATCGGCGCTGCTCCCGGCGGGCTCTTCGTCGCTCCAATGGCCGCCGACCGGGCCCTCGTTATCTTCATCTTCTTCGTCAACGTCGTCCTCGTCGCTGTCGAAGTCGCTAAGGTTGCCCGGCCAAGGGCAGAACCGCTTGGCCGGTGGCTCGTCGGAGGAGCTCTCGTCGTCGTCCTCCTCCTCCTCCTTTTCCTGCTCCTCTTCTTCCCCGGAAGAGGTGAAGTCGCAGGATAAGCTGTCGTCGTCACTCTCCTCCTCCGCTCCCCCAACGGCGAGGAAGCGGAGGTCGCTCTCCCCGTCCGTCAAGGACTGGTCGTCCTCGGACCAGATGGAGAAGTCATGGTCTGACTCCTCTCCGGCTGCAATGGCGCGGCGGGTGTTGGCCGCGTGGACCGCCGCCGCGTCGTACTCCGGCGTCGGCTCACGGGACGTGGAGGATTGGTCGGCAAGATCCGATGGGACGGAGGAGGAGGAAGACATGGTGGCTGGGAGGGTTTTTGGAGTGCTAATGCGGAGGAGATACAAAGGAGAACTGTTCGGAGCGGTTAAATCGAAGGAGGATATAGTGGAAATTCAATGCCACGGCGAGTTTCCGAGGAAGTGGTGCCTAAAAAAGAAAAAAAAACTGCCGGGTCACGCGGAGAAGTTGAGAAGGCAAGGCATCATCATGAGGGATACTGCGACGGTTACGCCACGACATGACCCGACGAAGGAAAGCGAGTGATTTTGGAATTACCAATTCCAAAACCAGGGGGGCATGTGTTATCACCAAGATTTGACCGAGTCGAGAGGTGGGCCGCAGATCAAGATGGGCTTAAGGAAATATACATGGAGAATTACATGAATCGGCTCGTTATACCAAGTTGGGCTTAATTGCCCGTGTATCTGTAACATATTAGATCGCATCTTAGTTTAAAAAGTAGAATCTTACTCGTGCACGGTTTAGTGCATGCCCACATTAGAAAGTCCGCTGGACTATAAATATGTATCTAGGGTTTATGGAATAAACAACAACTCACGTTCAACCCCAAAACAAACCAATCTCGGCGCATCGCCAACTCCTTCGTCTCGAGGGTTTCTATCGGGTAAGCGACATGCTGCCTAGATCGCATCTTGCGATCTAGGCAGCACAAGCCCCACGTTGTTCATGCGTTGCTCGTACTTGAAGCGCTTTTGATGGCGAGCAACGTAGTTATCATTAGATGTGTTAGGGTTAGCATTGTTCTTCGTTTAAGCATGCTTACGTAGTGCAACCCTTGCATATCTAGCCGCCCTCACGCCTATCTCAGGTGTGGGGGCGGCACCCGCTTGATCATTATTTAGTAGATCTGATCCGTTACGATTGCTCCTTGTTCTACAAGGATTAGTTTAATATCTGCAATAGTTAGGCCTTACAAAGGGGGAGGATCCGGTGGCACGTAGGGTGGCGTTCGCAAGTCCTAAACGGGATGTTCCGAGGATCAACTTCATGTTGGTTTTTAGGCCTTGTTTAGGATCGGCTTACGAGCACCGTGCGTGGCCGCGAGGCCCAACCTGGAGTAGGATGATCCGATTATGCGGTGAAAACCCTAAATCGTCGTAGATCTCATTAGCTTCATCTTGATCAAGCAGGACCACCAAGTATTCGTGCACCCCGTACGAATCATGGGAAGAGCCGATCCACAGGATAACCTGAGAGCCGATCGAGGCTCGTATTTAATGTTTACATGTATGCCCTGCAGGAAACTAAGCGAGGCATCCCCATCACCTTCCTGACCAGGTATAGGTCAGGTGGCACGCCCTTGCACTTCGCATCGCCGCGTGTGACCGAGAAGAGCATTGCGGGCCGTCGCTCGGAGGGGTCTCAGCCAGCCGCAGCTCTAGGCTCTTCCCGGCTCTACGGTGTTGACAAGGCCGCTGCCCGCCGGTGGGTTTTGGCAGTCAACACCAGGCCGCGATATCGACATGATGCTGGCGGAGCACAGCTATCGCTCGCGCATCCCGCTGTACTACACCCAGGCGTAGTGCATGGCACCGAAGGCGCCGCCTCTACAAAGGCCGTCGGTAAGAACCGCGTCAGCCCACTCGCGCTCCGGCTTGTCAAGCGTCGGTGGACGCACACGCTCGGCCATGCCTCCTTCTGTCGGCGTCGTCGTCCACGACAAACAACGGCGCAAGGCTTCCGCCCCAACTCGGAGGATGCCGGGGGAATCTGTCCAATGCCGGTGCGTCAAGGAGGAGGACGCTGGTCCCTCAGCGCCGCCTTCATCGGTGAAGAGGCGATGGTGGGAGATGGAAGCGGAGGCGCATGCGGCTCTCTGTGGCGGAGATGACCTGGAGGACTTCCCCGTGCAACACTTCATCATTGGCTGCTCCGTCGAGGAGGACTACCGGCAGTTGACACTCGACCCGAGGCAGGCGGCGATGTGGTCTGCCATGGACCACGGCGAGAACTTCGTCGACCTCGCCGGTCCTTCTGAGCTGCCGGCGCCAAAGGAGGAGGAGGACGACGACATCGACGACGCGGAGAACCTCGACTTCAACGCCTTCGACGCACGCTGCTGCTAGTTTTTTTTTAGTTTTTAGTTCAAATTCGAATCACTTTTATATAAAACTTGTCTAAATTCGTATGTATTTTGCTTTTTAAAAAGGTTTTTATATTTGAATTACACCGGGGCTATCGTATGGGGGATGCCAGTGTGGGAACACCTTTCTCAAATGGAAGATGCAGTGCTAACTCCCCCCATACAGCAGTGTCGGCGCTCTTATCGGCGCCTATTTGGGAGCCGGCGGTGAAGATGCTCGAAGGGCACATATACAAAGGAAGGAAGAAGTATCAACCAGTCACCTCCGTGAAACCACGTCAGCACACGTCTGTGAAGCTATCACTGAGATTCGCCCCTACCCAACGCAGCAGTAGCCTTGCGATGTGAGCATGCAGTACATGGCAGCCCACACCGGTCCAATCTGCTCCCAGCTTCTCTTCCTCTTGCGCTTTTCCATCTTTTCTCTCCCTTCTTCTTTTCCCGCCTCCTATGCAGGCAGCGGCTTCCTCACCGGAACCACTTTTTAGCCTACACGAGTGGCATCCAAACCTAGTTAAATCTATGGGGAAGTAAGCTGGAGTATACCATTGGCCATGCCCTAAGTGATCGTAGGTTGGTGTTTTAAGTGTATGATGACCAATCCTATGCGCACTGAAAAGTTCAAATACCCACCATATATTTTATTCTTTTTCGAATTGCTGCATGGGTTGCTAAAAGTGGAAACAAAAGAAGAAATGTATTTTTTTTGGGTGGAGATTTTTGGCTCCCGGATTTAAGTAATCATGTGTAAAAAGAAAGAAAAGAAAAAATCTAGATGTAGCCAATAATGTACCTGACACAACGTGCAAAATATAAATTTCAAATAGCTTGTAGTTTGAGATAAACAAAAATAACAAAAGTATAGATGTATATGCATATTTTCAAATCTCCAAATTTAATCGATATTGATTTTGTTATTTTTTGTGTAGCCCACTATATAAACAATTTTGCATTGCATTTTTCATGATTATAGCTTACATCATTGACTATCTAAATTTATTTCGTAATACTTTATATTTATTATTTCGATTTTTGAAAAATAATTGAATAAAGGGATCACTTGAGCTCCGGAACCAAAGACACTTCCAATTTTTTTAAGAAAGAACACTACTCCCTCGGTCAACCAATAAGTTTACTTCTAAATTTTGAAAAAACTCAAACTTTTATAAATTTGACCAATTTCGTAGAGAAGAATAGCAACATCAAACTAATGCATTATGTAGCTACATTTTAAAATAGATTTAGGAATATTAATTTAGTGTCATGATTGTTGATAATTGTTTTTCTAAAGTTAGTCCAATTTTAATAACTTAGACTTATAATAAAAACTAGAAATACACTAATTCCAGATAAAGGGAGTAGGAACATGTACAAAATTAGCGTTAGGCACATAACGGTTTTCTCCGCTACCACCGTTGCAAATTTTTCTCTCCTCTTCCCTTGCCGATGCCGCCTCATGCCGATGTGGTTTTCTGACACAACATCTTTGAAGATCGAGTAGATCGTGTATGGGATGGAGTGCGGATTGTTTGAGCTACGTCTCAGCATGCCATGAGATGGTGCTGATACGTGCAAGGCTTCGTGGCACCGTGATGCATGTGTTTGCAGGGGGCTGGTGGTGGCATGGCCATATGTAGTTGTGTGGTGTCGCCCCGATACGGTGATAGACCCATACTTCGGAACCCTGAATAATTAAAAAAACAGTTGGTAGGGATGGGTCCGCCCCCTCCTTCATGACCCTGGGGTAGGGTCGCCAAAACATATGACGACAGAGACCTAGGGTTAAGACCTCCGGAGAACAGATACAACAAACTCTACTCTCCCATTGCTCCATTCCATCCCATCATCCCAATTGTTACCTCCGAAAGCAGAACATTTGTGGCTTCGAAACAGCAGAACTCCAGGAACTGGTTCTACCCAAGAAAAAAATTAGCGCGTTATAACAAAATAGCGTTGGCTGGAAAATATGCTATTAACGTGCTAATAGCACGTTATAGCGCCGGAATGACGTAGCGTGGTCTGTCCAGAAATTCTATAGCGTGCTATTAGCGCGCTATTTTTTTCCATGGTTCTACCTGATCCAAGTGTACCGGAAAAATGGATGTTGCAATATCGGTTGGCTAGACTGTATTCGGCTCGGAGACTTTTGAGGGGTTTGACTTGTTCTGGCGATGGTAGTTTCCACAAGGGATGTCTGGCCTAGACCTTGAGCAGCTTTGACCGGGATAAAAGATTATTTTCTGTTCAAAAATAAATAACCTAGATTTACATGTATCTAGATGTATTTCAATTCGTAAATACATATAAATTTAGACAAATCCGAGCCACTTATTTTCCTACAGGGAAATACTATTTAAAAAAGGCAACAAAGAGAGTATTGTCGATGATACACTAAACACCAGTACATCGTGTGCACAGGATAGCTTATTTTGCAAAACATTTGCATTAAATTATTTAAGTTGCATTTGTGGTATGCTCAAATAACTAGAACTCAAAGAAGCATTAAAACGTTTATACAAAAGAATGTTAAAAATCTTAGAGTGAATTTCACTTTTTACCCCGTAGTTCTGCAGTTGTGACACTAATTTCCCCGTTGAATAAAAAATCATCTAGATTATGCATTTTAGAATATTTGGACCCTCAGTTTCTTGTGCGTATTCATTGGGTAAGCTATGAGGTGATTACCTGGTTTTAAAAATATATGTACGGGAACAAGGAATGAAACAATTGAATAAGAGAAATCTGGACATAATCGTAGATGAGGGCCTCCAATATTTACACATTTTGTCGCACCACATCGGCGAAATACGCCGGTCCTATCTAACAAAAACAAACAAAATGCTAACTTGGGGTAAAACCATGTTTAAGAACTCCTAGATGGGATATTTTTGTAAAAGTTGCGCTAAATGGGGTATTATGTGTCACAAATGCGCAACTATAGGGTAAAAATTGGAATTCACTCAAAATCTTAAGTTTTGTATGACCATGACATCTACAACAACTAAGGATCCGTGTAATTCTCAAATGATTATTCTTATCTTTTTGAACGAGTCGAATGCTTATTCATCGACGTACTGAAAGTAGCCTTACATGATAACTTGGCCTGGCACCATACTCAAGCGGTCGCAAATTGCAGGTTACATCACTCACCAATCTGCACTCCGATATTCTCCACATCCAACAGAAACTGGAGGAAGGATGCTCGTGAGTCGTGACGAGCCCCCTTCCTCCATTGCCGCCCTGGCCTCTTCTTTGCGAGCAGCCACCCGCGCCCTTAGCTGCCTGCCATCTGCACCCTCTATAACAAACCTCACCTTGGCCTCCACCTCGTCCGCCTTCACAAAACCCCCCATGTACCCATCCAGCTCCACCGCGATGCTCATCTCCTCCAACATACACACCTTGTTCATCTTCTGCTCCGCTTCTAGCGGCCAACACAACATTGGGACGCCCGCCACCACGGACTCTAGCACCGAGTTCCAGCCGCAGTGCGTAACGAATGCACCAGTCGCACGGTGCCGGAGTACGTCCACCTGCGGCGCCCACGACTTGATGACGAGGCCCTTGTCCTTGGTCCGCTCTAGGAACCCCTCTGGCATGAGCGCGTGGAGATCCGGCTCTGGACGCACCTCCAAGTATTTCTCCGGGTCATGGCTTCCGGCCGGCGTGCGCACAGACCATAGGAAGTGTTGTCCGGACCTCTCTAGGCCAACGGCTATCTCCTGGAGCTGCTCCACGGAGAACGTGCCCATGCTTCCGAAGCAGAGGAACACGATGCTGCGTTCCGGCTGCAAATCCAGCCACTTAAGGCACTCATTGCTCGCCGCTCCGTTGTCATCCTTGGAGCCCTTGCCAACCAACGGGCCGACGCAGTATATCGGAGGCAGGATCCGGCCAGGGACACAGAGAGGGTCCTTGAGTGACTGCACCGCCCGGGTCTCCAACGACTCGAATGTGTTCACAAGAACGCCCATCGTCTCAGTGTTGCGCTTCCAGGTGCTGGTCATTGCCTTGCACATCTCCTCCTCCGGGTGCTCCAGTAGCTCTTTGATGAGATGAGATGCCGGCATCGGCGGAACACCGAGGAAATGAAGCGGTGTGTCCCCAATTTCCTTCAAGCCGGTCTGCCTGCTGGCTATCAATGCAGGAAACTGGGTCAGGATAGACAGACATGACGCGCTTGAGGCGAAGAACGTGTATACCGGGATACCGAGCTTAACGCAGACATCGAGAGCGTGGCTGCAGAACATGTCAATGACAACAGAGTGCAAGCTTTCCTGGGGCAAGGAGCGGAGGAAGGCTTCGAGCAGCTCGTTGTAATCGCGCAAGAGCTGGAGAATGAGTAGGAAAGGGTGTTTGCCGGAGGCAAACATGTCTGGAAGAGGGAGTGCCTGGAGGACATGGAAGGAGATGGACGGGTTGGAGGCGGCAATACGCTTGATGGCGGTGGCGCCGGAGTCGGACGACTTGAAGGGCGGCTCGACAAGCACCATGGTGACATGGTAGCCATGCTTGAGGAAGACGTTGGCGAGCTCCGTCATGGGGCCGGCATGACCGACATCGCAGCCGGGGTACATGACAACTGTCTGCTTCATCTTGTCCATGTAGGAGGGGTGTGGTTGGACTTGCTCAACACCCCTATTGGAAATAGAGATGTTTTGGGATCTTTTGGGAGATGGCAGTGGAATGCTAAGCCGTTGTAGTGCGCTTACTTATAGCCCTGTTCTGCCTTGCGGGTGAAGTATTTTGGACCTAGAAAGTCAGTGATCTACCTTGAAGTCTCTAAGTACTAAGTAGTAAAGTAATTTGTGGAAGCAGTGGTTGATTAGTTCCAGCGTGGTAATGTTCCTGGTAGCTGCAGCTTGGATATGTCATACCGTATGACTCATACGTGGGTTTCCTAACTGATCAAGCATACACATGCTAGAGGTTGAATCGGTACGGGGCGGGTAGGTTGTACGTAGCCCATCTCTAGGAATATTTTTATGGCGTGATTAACTTTCAGAGAATTAAGCTAATGCTCGATGTTATTGAGTCTTAATTGCAGCTGACGTTGCAACTCAGAGGTAGCATGAATCACAAAGCAATCAAATGATCTAGAGCAGTTGCACGCAATCAGATATTTTGAACTTTTTTTCTCAGTTGCAACTATATTTACAACTAAAAAAAATTTAGTTGCAACTCATATTACAACTGATGCTAGCACAAACAAATTGGGATCATATGGTTAAAAAGTCAACTAACAAAAAGCTAATTCTCAGTCACGCGAATCAGCAAAACGATATGTTCTATATTTCCAATTTTATTATCAATTTCCTGTTTTTAATAGCAGGAGCCTTAGCTCCGGAAGATCAAAAGGGTATTATCGCCTCATGCTAAGAAGTGATACAACTTCAGTCTGTGCCATCTCAGCGCCGCAGTTTCGTCATTGCCGAGTACGAAACATACTTAACAAAGACAAAAAGAAAACCGACAAACTCTTTGATGTGTTACGCTATGCAAATATCGATGTAGCTTCAAAGCTCTCGGAAGAGTTTGCCTGGTTTATTTTTGTCGTTGTAATATAAAGGGATTTCTATTTTCGTGCCCTTGTATTCTTAGTTGTACTCAGTTTTCTCCAGCCGCTTAGTTTTTCTCAGTTTTTTCCAAGCCCTTGTCTGAAACCCGCAGAAGGAGCTCGGACGGGAGGATTCCCGTTTAGTTGACCGTTTCGTGCTGGCGTGTGGGGCCGCGTCGCGTGGCGCGGAAGGCGTAGACGTTCACTGTCGCGCCGACTTTGGGGAAGGTCCTTCCGATATCCTCAGCATGCGTGAGGAGGCAGTTAAAGTCGGTGTCGCCGATCTCCTAGTGCAGAAGGGGCACTTGTAGACACCTTTGGCGAAGTAGGAGGCGAATTGGCCAACCTGCAGCCTCCGCAGCACCTGCCGAGCCTTGGTGTGCTGATCCTCCTCATCGCTGCCGACATCGCTGCTAGACACCTGATCCATATCAAATGAAAACTATAAGTGAATGAGTTGCAACGATGACGTAACGTGCATGATACCAAAGTTAGGAAAAACAAAGGCAACCTCAGTTAGATTGAACACGATTATATATCTACAGGGACGGGGTTAGCGAACCAAAACTCATGCATAACAGATTTGTACACAACAATCGTTCGCTGAACCCGCCCTGTACAAATTTATGCCCAACGATTCATCATAGGCAAAGAAACAAATTCCATATCTGAATAAATTAACCGAACGACCGAACCACAAATCTTAACTGATTGAGATCACATGATTACTTGCATAAATTAACCGAACGGCCGAACCCCAAATCTTAACTGATTGAGATCCCATGATTACTTGCATAAATCAAGAAGAGATCAAATCAAAATGGAATAAAATCGGCGGAAATATTAACCCAATACTCATCCTACCTACATATCGGCACTAATAGTTACTAGGGAACCAGCAAAAATAGGGTTGAAAAAGGAAATGGGAACAACAAGGGAGCAAACCGTAGTTACCTCGTTCCATGGGTCGTCCATGCAGGTGTCGTAGGGGTTCGCCGGACAGATGTACGACACCTTCTCGTATGGGTCCCATTCCGGTGGGATCTGACCGCCACCGGCGGCAGCCTCCGATGCACCGGTGGGAGTCGCCAATGCACCTGCGGCGGCGATGGATGTAGAGGGGACGACGTCGAAGATGGGGGCGCCGTGCTTAGAAGGGACGGTGTCGAGGACGGAGGACGGATTCACATTCTCCTTGTCCATCGCCGACAGAGAAGAGGGAGAGGTTTTTTTTGCTTTGGAGAAGATGATGGGACATGAGAGGCGGCGTTGCGTGAGGGAGTGAGTGTGATAGTGAGATAGTGCGAGGAGGCGAACATGGAGAGGCATATATAAAGGCGAAGGGTCCTAAATGCGACCCGCGTCCTACGCGTCCACGGTTGCACGTCTGCACGTCTTCGACTTCTGCACCGCGACCGGCGTCCTACGCGTCAACAATTGTACATCTTCCACTTCTGCACCGCAACACGCGTCCTCGAGTCTAACCCTCGAAATTTAGATATACTCAGGTATACCCTCGAGTCTTATACTAGCATTTTTTTGTGTGCTCAGTTTTCCACTTGAGTGCTAATACTGGCTACTGCAATATACTCAGTTTTACCCTCATGTGGCTGGTCAACACAGAGTCAACAAATGGGATTAAGCTAGTTAAATGAGTCATTTAATGTGCAAAAAATTCCAAAAAAGATAAAACCATAGTGGCACTTACTCATGGAGTCTTCTTACGCGGCCTGCCACGTTGGGAACCATAACAATCATAGATAAATCAAGTTTTACCATAAATTGCCACTTCTCAAATCACCTAGTAGCTATGAAGGTTCATGGCTTTCCACAATAAGCCCTTCCCAAAACAGCTTTCCCCAAAACATACTTTGTCTGAATGAGGCCACAATTTTCACACTCATGTATATTTGTATTGCAAATAGTTTGAGGTATGCCAAGATGGGTTTCGTTGTACAAAACACGCATTTTCCATTTTTTTAAATCTCATATTTGAATCCCTTAGTCTGTTTACTACTCACGTGCCCTTGGTTTCTTCATACTACTCAGTTTTACCCTCTCCCTTAACAAATTCTCACATACGCTCAACCTTGCCCTGATTGGTCTAGCCCTTGTCACGCGGATCGTGCCCGCCGATCGTTGATCGTATGATCTAACGGGCAGGATAATCCCTCTCTCTGATCGGGGCCACCACCCTCTCTCTCTCTCTGTCAGCGGCTAGCTTCCACCCTCTATGTATGCTAAATACCCAGTTTGCCATCGGATTCAGCAAGTTTGGTTTTCTATATTATTTTTCACGCGCTAAAAATTATAAACTCTTTTAGGTATTACTTTTCACGCAAAAAATGATAAACCATCACCGATATCTTGTAGCCATTACTTTTCACGCAAAAACTAGATTTCGGTGAATGCATTATTTGTCACCCCTCTAACAATTATCAACTCTCTTTAGCATTCCTTTTCTTTTAGGGAATATAGTTTGGGATATAGTTTTGGTTATTTGAAACGTCCCAAAAGTGATATAATTTTGGTATAAACATGAGGCATACATATTTGAGGGATCTCGATGAATGGATTATTTATCACCTCTCTAACAATTATCAACTCTCTTTAGCATTACTTTCTTTTAGGGAATATAGTTTGAGATATAGTTTTGGTTATTTGAAACGTCCCAAAAGTGGTATAATTTTGGTATAAACATCAGGCATACATATTTAAGGGATCTCGGTGAATGGATTATTTATCACCCCTCTAACAATTATCAACTATCTTTAGCATTCCTTTTTTTAAGGAAATATAGTTTAGGGTATAGTTTTGGTTATTTGAAACGTCCCAAAAGTGGTATAATTTTTGTATAAACATGAGGCATACATATTTGTGGGATTTCGGTGAATGCATTATTTGTCACCCCTCTAACAATTATCAACTATCTTTAGCATTCCTTTTCTTTTAGGGAATATAGTTTTAGTAATTTGAAACGGTTCAAAAGTGGTATAATTTTGGTAGAAACATGAGGCATACATATTTGACATATTTGGGGGATTTTGGTGAATGGATTATTTATCACCCCTCTAACAATTATCAACTTTCTTTAGCATTCTTTTTCTTTTAGGGAATATAGTTTGGGATATAGTTTTGGTTATTTGAAACGTCCCAAAAGTGGTATAAGTTTGGTATAAACATGAGACATACATATTTGTGGGATTTCGGTGAATGCATTATTTGTCACCCTCTAAGAATTATCAACTATCTTTAGCATTCCTATATTCCCTAACACGTATTTTTTTTGTAATTTCAGTGAATGCACACACTAACTTTGAAAACAACTACAAGTACATGTAACTGAATAATGGATTTGTAACAAGGGATCCCTTGTAACAACTTCTAGCGCCGATGAGCAGTGATAAGAATTCGATCGCAATTATACAACAAAAAAACAACCAGCCATCAGATTAGCTTGCTTCTTCAACTCGATCAGCTGCCTTAACTGCTTGTTTATTTTCTTCAGTTCTCCCTTCACTTCCACCAGTTCTGCATTGGGAGCATTAGGCATAATCGGAACGGCTCCTCTTTCCGCCGCATTCTCTACAGCAAGTCCCCCCCTCCCAAATTGCGCTCCCCAATAGCGCCAATTGATTCCTGCAATTGAAGCATCTGAACGTACACATCGATCCACTCGAAATACCTGCATTTCTTCAGGATCTGAAAACAACAACGTGAACCCTAAATCCTAAATTCGAGGGAATAACAAGAAAATCGAGAGAAAACAGTGCAATTAGAGCGAGATCTAACCTTATCCCCCTCTCTATATGGCAAGCTCTCGCATGCAAGGAACTCACGTCCACGGTTGCCGTTATCGTCCGTCTTACAGATCGACCGCTTCAGAGGCTCCTGGCGTGGGCAGTCAGGGCATCTTGTCAAAGGCACGTGTCCATACTGCGGCCATGAAGAACAGGAGGTCGAAGAGAAACTAGACATCACCCGCCTGCTGGAGAAGGGTTGCCGCTGGCGGAGAAGAAGAACAATGGGGCGCGGGGAAAGAAAGGGGAAGCAATGGCAGGGGCACAGGTGCGGGGCTGGCTCGGGCTCCCATTTTGCAGCGATCACCTGTGTAAGATGTGGGTCCGACGCGCTAACGTGGACAAGTTATGGGTCCCACGATGATCTGGATAAGTGGAGACGTGTCCACTGCGGGGCACCAACAGCGGCCCCACTTGCCAGCACCAACCAACGGTCAACTTAACGGGATTCCTCCCGTCTGAGCTCCTTGTGAGAATTTCAGACAAGGGCTTGGGGAAAACTGAGGAAAAACTAAGCGGCTGGGGGAAACTGAGCACAACTAAGGACCCGTGGGCACGAAAATAGAAATCCCTAATATAAATGGTGACTTGACGCGTGCCATCCATACCAAAAAAAGACATGTGGCATCAGCGACGAAGGATACAAAAATCAAAGGTAAGGAGAACCCTGAAAAAATGATACAAATACCAAAATATAAACCTAACACATTAGTAATTCAAGGTTCTAACAGAATCACTTAATACACTAAAAATAGAAAAATATTTCACTATAAGTAGAACCTAAAAAGATAACAATAATATCAGCTCAATGGCAAAGCTTTAGCTCTTTTTTAAAAATATTTTGTAACTCAAACAATCAAAATATTTGAATATCCCTCGTCTAGTGCACAATTCACTCTTTGATGATCATTATTTCTGGGAAATCCCTTTCGATTGTTGATGCCGCTACCGGTAAAACCAACACCATCTCAGTAATGTGATAATATGATAATATGATGAAAAGAAGCTTGGCATGCCTTTCAAGAAATCTCTAAAATCCCCAATTCTGCGAGTATGAATAATGAATAGCTCGAGATTATTTTGTATATACTAATGTTCGGTCAATGTTATTTTTTTGTAAAGCAATGTTACTCACACTGAACCTAAATTATGTGTTTATGTTTGGGGTACATATCCATGTTGTTTCGTTCTTCGTAATTGATTTTACGCAGTGTTCACTAAAATAAGCATAACTTTCTATTCCGCATTCCATTTTCAGCGTACGACCACTTAAATCGTTTAGAAACAAACACGCATCTTTATTGTGAGACTAGTTGAATGCTCGTGCGTTGCTACAGAGTATAATTTTATTTTAGAAAAGATAAGCAAAATTATAATAGAATCTGTGTGGATTATTCTCAACTTCCACCCCTCTTACAATCACCTGCCCCCTTCCTCAGGATCAACAGAAATCAAATGGTTTGCTCCCTTCTTCTTACATAATAATTGCACACACTCCAACTCCTCTCCTGATGTTTGCATATCTTTGTACGTGAAAACTTCATCCCAAAATGGACCACATTTAAAACTATTTAAAAATGGTCTCTTTTCATGAAGCCCAGGGCAGAGGCACCATGCTTGTTAGCATGCCGGTGCATGCCTAGTGCGCCATGATGTATGGCGGGACAGTGACCTCAACCTAGGAGCCATACTATATATCATGGCGTCCTAGCATGGGGCGTTATGCAAAGAGGATATTTCCTGAATACTTTTCAAGTTGAATCTATTTTGTTCTAGAGTTTTTTAAAAAAAAGACATTTTCTCCATTTTCACTCTTTATAAAGTATCCGGCCATCATTTCGGTTCTGCTTTTGTTGCCCTGGCACCAGCGCTTACTTTCCACGTACCATTTGTCATCTCATACAATTGTGTTGGACAAAATTTTAAGACCATCCTTCCCACCAATAGAGCCCACACATGGATGAAGAAGGATGGAGATCATGGAACAGGTGTAAAAGTTCACCTAAATTTGGCGGTCAAAACGAAGAAGCAACGTTGTAGAGTCTTCGACTGGCAACTGCAATTGACTACTACATCCTGGCGAGGCCATCACTCCCAGACACTAATTGTACTTCTGCAAAACAAAAGATGAGGAATAACATATGCTTCTTTACATCAGTAGAACATTTCAAGAGGGTGTTTCATCTAACCAGATACCAATGCCCTATAATTATTTATGTGTCATTTCACATACAAGCAATGAAAAAAAAAACACTTGGCCCCATTTTTCTTCCTTTTCCATCAACGTGATACTGAGATCTCATTAGTATGTAAGCATCCACACTAACAACTAAGCATTCTATACTGAAAATTATTCTTAACCAAAAGCAGCATGAATGGTTTTCCAAATAAGACGTCGTTGGCCAAGGAAAACTCAATGACCTACCAAATCTAACAACACAAATTCATTTTTCTCCATCACAAACATTCAGCTAGATCTTTACTGATAAAGTGTCTTGGGATAGATGATGTTGTGCACCCCTCCTATGGTGTCAAAAGAATTTAAAACAATAATCTATATGCAAGGTAGAACTTTTCAACAAATTCAAAAATTGGTTTTTGAATAATGAAACACACACATGATTACTTCTAATTAAAATCCAGAAATAATATATTTAGCTCCTCCCCCACTATAGCACAGATACATATGCAACATGAAAATACATCAACTGAATTAAAGCGTCAATTTATTTAGAAATGGAAGGATTACAACACAACAAAATAGATCATTAAAGAGAAAGATAAAAAAATAGAAGAACAAAGTATAAAGAAATTCCCAAAATATTTTCCCAAAATATTTCTATCACAAAACCTTGTTGGTAACCTGCCCAACACATATCAAGCTAACCTCCAGAATGACACAAATTCAAGATCCGGTCCAATTCAAGTGAGATATGCCTAGGAAGAATGCCAAAAACTACCAGACCCCACCTTCTTGCAGGACATAGCCATAGAATCCCTTCCATAGAGATGCTAATGGTGAAGGTAAATACGAGGCCCGGAAAAAAAAGATTTAAACGCCACTCCTAGAAGCTTAGGATTGTTGACGCCCAACCTAGATTTCTGTTAACCCTGGAGCGACTACCATGATCTGTTGGTTCCTTGTCGAGGAGGTTGCTTAGCGAAAAAAAAGTGAATAATGTCTGGTAAAAATAAGTGATGGAAAACTATGTCTTTCTGCAAGAATATTCCGAGAGTATGATTTGAGTTGTCTAAAACGATATAAATTACTTGTTTAGCAAGATAATATACAGATGAATATTATACTAATTAAGTATATATATGAAAAGAAAAAAAACAAATATGACAGTTTTAGGCCATAGAAACATATGTTTGCATGGGTGTACATTGGAGGTTATTCTACAAGGTTTCAGCATTTAATTAATCTAATCCTTAATATTCATGTAGCAACCTTCAAGGGACTTCAACATGTTACTGGTTAGCTTCATTTGATTATATTTGTGCTTCAGCATCCAACATAAGCATAGAAATCAACTATTGATACTCAATATCAATAGTTGACAGATCAAAAATGATAGGAACATATTGCAGTATACTTGAGCAGATAAATTCTCCATCCATGCCATTATTTAGATTAGATATCTTTTGACATTTTCTACAGCTGAATTCCAGGTTTGTAGGAACCAAACAATTACTTCATATGCACATTTTGTTTCCAGAAAAAACGCAAACTAATTTCATAAGATCCATTGTTTCCATATACTCATATCGTGAGTATCCAAATCCTCCAGGATTGCATACACGTTCAGAGCAATACATTTCACGCCACACATATGATATATATACTTGTATCATTATGGATTATATTCCTCAAATAATGGCATGCGTGCACCTAAGACAACGCTGACGATGCGATGCACTTCCTGATCTCTTCTCCGAGACGGCAGCGAGCTTATCCGGGTTGTGGCCGACGAGCACGAGGACGGAGGCGACAGTGGAAGGACAGCTTAGGGCCCGTAGCGGCAGCGCAGGGGATCGCCCATGGCATAGAGTGGTGTGGCTGGCGACGAAGTGTTGGGGAGACAAGATGTTGATGCACATATGTCTTAACCGTGGGGTAATTTTGTCCTGATTCAGGCAGGTTCGTGCATGGTAAATATCTTGATTGTTTTCCATTTAGTGTGGCATCTAGGTGCTTGTGACGATTGCTTTGCTTGATTGTGGCACCCGTACTTAAATTCACTATTTATTCTTTGATTTTTCTATTTACTTCCTTATATGTCAGGTGCGGTTGTTTACTTCCTTATATATTAGGTTCGGTGGTACGGTGTTGATTGTTTATTTGTGAGCGAACGAACGGCCTAGATGCTCTAAATGTTTGACATCAAACACTTTTGATGATGTACGGACTGCAATATAATAGTAAAGATTTTGTTTACTTCCTTATATGTCAGGTGCGGTTGTTTACTTCCTTATATATTAGGTTCGGTGGTACGGTGTTGATTGTTTATTTGTGAGCGAACAAACAGCCTATGTGCTCTGAATATTTGACATTAAATATTTTTGATGACGTACGGACTGCAATATAATAGTAAAGATTCGCCCGGCATAGAGAATTGCCAAATGTGCTCTCGCAAACATTAATTTTTTTGTCAAGTGTTTTACCACAACACGGGCATGCTTTAGTTGGAGCTGATAGGAGTGACTGTTTCAAACACTCCATCGAAAGAATTATTCAGATGATTAATGGGTGGAAGGAAAAACTACTATCATTGGGTGGAAAGGAAATTCTCCTGGAGGCTGTGGCGCAAGCTATTCCTGTATATGCTATGTCTGTCTTCCAACTCCCTAAGGGAATTTGCAAGGGAATGATGGATGCTATCTCCCAGTTCTGGTGGGATGATGATGAAAATTCAAAGAAGATGCATTGGATGGCCTGGTGGAAACTCTGCTATCCAAAAAAAAAAAGGGAGGTGTGGGCTTTAGAGATTTTCAGTCTTTTAACCTTGCTATGTTGGCTAAGCAGGGATGGAGACTAATCAATGATCCTACTTCCGTATGTGCTCGTGTGCTTGGTGCAAAGTACTACCCATTCTAAACGCGGGGCCGAAGGCTGGATCTTCATTCACATGGCAAAGCATTCTAGCTGGCCTAACCACATTTAAACATGGGTATATTTGGCGAGTAGGAAACGGTGAAAAAATTAAAATCTGGGAATATCCATGGATTCCATCAAGTGCTAATAGAAGAATACTGACCCCTAGAGGGGGCGCCATCTATACGCGGGTGAGTGAACTTCTATGTCCTATCACGGGCCAATGGGATGAAGTTTTATTGAATGATTTATTCAATCCAATTGATGTTACAAGAATTATGCAAATTCCGATCAGCACACATGGGTTTGAGGACTTTATTAGTTGGCATTTCACCAAACATGGACAGTATACAGTCCGATCAGGCTATCATCTACCGTGGCGGCATCAATTTGGTCCGTCTACTGGCCAACTGGCGATCCCTGGAGTCTCGGCCCTGAATCCAGTATGGAAGACCCTATGGCAGTTGAAAATCCCAGCAAAGGTGAAATTTTCTATTTGGCGAGCCCTTCATGGGATAGTTCCTCTCAAAGCAATTCTGGCTAACAGGCACATTGATACATCGGGTTCCTGTCCGGTGTGCAATTTGGATGCAGAGGATATCAGACATCTTCTATTCACCTGCCCGACCGCCATGACAGTTTGGCAATGTATGGGTCTATCTGATATCATCGACGATGCCTTAGTAGAGGACCATGCGGGATCTGCGGTGTTCAAGGCGATTTTATGGCAATGTATGGGTCTATCTGATATCATCGACGATGCCTTAGTAGAGATGTTAAAGGCGATTTTATAGCTGCATCGATAGTTTATATTACTCATTGCCCTAGAGAATCAAATGAGGTTGCGCATTCACTAACTAGGTTTTGCTTTAATGCTAAATCTGATTGTACCTGGGTCGATGAATCCTCTATCTTCCTCCTACAACCTTTTGTAGATGATGTAACTATATTGTGATTGCGGCAGCAGGTTTCTGACGCACTCTTTTCCTTCCACGGTACCTAAGGGGATTGGAAGGTTTTTAATGAGGCGACATGCTGTTTGCTGAATAAAATGGTTTTAAGTTCAAAAAAAAAACACACGGGCAAACCCATCTCTCTTTTTATGGAGTGTGGTTTCCCGCTGCACATAAAACCCCAAAAACTTTTGGGATTTCTATTTTCGTGCCCTCGGGTCCTTAGTTGTGCTCAGTTTTCCCCAGCTCCTTAGTTTTTCCTCAGTTTTACCCAAGCCTTTATCTAAAACCATCACACGTGATGTAACGGCCGGTTGCCCGACGGTTGACCGTTATCTTCTGACTAGTGGGGCCACGTAGAGCCCGTAAAGACACGTCAGACCATCCATCTTTGTTTGACCGTAAGCATCGGTGTATCCCTGACCAAAACGCGCACGAGTGGGGCTTCGGTATATCGAATGACAAGTGGGCCATGGCGCTGATACAATGGGCAATACACGGGTAGGAATATATTTTTAAACGGAGCTCTACAGCGATGGCACGGAGGAGGTGGCCTGCGGGGTGCCGAGATGAGATCGACGTCCACAAAGAACTGCATGAGGCGAGACCAGACGCATTAGATAGATATGAACTAGACGCGTTTAACCATGCAAAGAAGAGAACAAATGGTCGACGACATCGACGACTACCTCAAAACTTTGACTGACCGTGTCCGACACGAACGCGAGCAATGTAGAGAAAACTAGTGTCTCTCCTTTCTGGCATGTATAGATGGGTGCTAGAAGAGTGTGGTGGCGAAGGGAAAGACCTCGCGGTGGTCTGTGGCGTCCAGCATAGCGGGGCGGCGTGGCCGTGCCCACAGCGGCGTGCATGCATGTTCGGCATTGGCATCAGCATGTACGTTCGGCATTGGCCTCGGCGGTATCTCTGGTGTGTCAGTGATCGAATGAGGGGACGGGATTGACGGTGCATCCCGACGGTGACCTAGCAGTGGCGGCGAGCATAGTCGTTCTGACCATGCCGATATCGGCATCGGCATCGTTTGGAGGTTGTGGTGCTCGAATCAAGGTGGGATTTGTTTCTTGTACGCCAAAAGTGATTTGAAACAAGTTTCGTGTTGAAGGTTAGGTAACGAAAGTTTGTAACTAGGAACCCTTGTAACTAAGCCCAAAATTATACTAGCGCCATGGTGAGGTTCTTTTTGATAGAGCTATACGGTTGGGAAAACTTTTTTGACACTTTTTAGATAGGGTTCCTTGTTGTTACACGTATGGCATCATGTATGGAAAATTTGGGGTCATTTGGAGATGTTCGAAAAAATCACTTTGCTTAAACGCATGCCGTTTCGTCTCACTGAAACCAGCTTTTCTAACAAGGTGATTTTTTCTACATTCTCTAAATGACCTCAAATTTCATACAGCTGATCTTCTATACATAGATAGATAGATTGTTTCGTTTTTACATTTTTCGAACTTTTTATTTCCCTTTATAATCCCCAATTGATTTTCAGATTTTGTAAAGTTATGGCATAATGTATGGCATCATTTTCGCCCTAAATTTCAAATTTTGTGAAACTTTCCCTTTTAGATATTCCTTGTTGTTATAGATATGGCATCATGTATGCCAAATTTGGTTAGGTCTCACTGAAACCAGCTTTTGTAACAAGTTAGGTTTTTTCGACCTTCTCAAAAGGGATTTTTTTCTGAGTGTGGATTTTGTACACCCAAGCATGGGTGTGGATGTATTCTGTGCCGTTCATTTGGACTTGGAGATTCGTGCAAAGTTTGTCTGTGTGGAACATTTTCCTCCGCTTCCCTCATTTTTCTGTCATGTCGCTTGCTCCTTTTCTTCCGGCTTTTCGCCGCGCAACACGGTACTTGGCTAGTTGGCTGTTCGTGTCGGGGACATGAGATGAGCTGACTCCCAGAAAATAGTACGGGGCCGGTCCTCCATCCCCAACCTCCCGCCTCCCCTGTTTTTCCTCACGCTCTGGCCATCGCCGTTGCCAGGGAGCCGGCCACACTGCGCCGCCAACGGGCAGGTAGAGTATACGTGCGCCGTCCCCGTGCGCCGTCGCCAGGGAGCCATCCACACCGTGCCGTCGTCGCGCTGGTAGAGTACGCCTTCGCCGTCTCAGTCGCCTTCCCCGTGCGCCGTCGCCGCTGTCGCCACGGAGCTGTCCAAACCGCGCGCCGTCGACCTGTGCCGCCATCGCCAGGGATCCATCCAAACCGTGCGCCGCTGACTCGCAGGTACAGTTCGCCGTGCGCCGTCGCCGTCTCCCCCTTTTCCTTGGAGCTTGTAGTGACGGCGACGCTTGTTGCGTGCAGGCAATGGCCGCGGGGCAACAGCAGGGCGGACAGTTCCCCATTGTTTGGAAGGGGGTGAATCCTCAAGTTTATTTTCCCCTGTACCCGAGTACATCGGCTCGCTGATCCCTCTGCCGGGCGCTTCGCAAGGTGGCGAATTGAGCGTCTCCACCCAAGCAGGCACCGCCGACGACGAGGGAATAGGTGCCGCAGGCACTTGCTTCGACGCCGTGTCCGGGGAAGGAGGGTCGAGCCACGAAGGGTTCGGCGGCGACAAGATGGGCTGCGGCATGGATGAGCGCCTGGCCCCAGATCTCGGCACTGGCATCGACGGTGGCATCGACGGTGCGTCGGTGCCAGTGCCCCATGTGCTACAAGCATCGGCGTCCAAGAGGGTGCTGGCGACGACGATGACGCCAGGATCGTGAAGTCGAGTTCGAAAACAATAAAGTAAGATCGTACAGCCCGTAGTAATAATCTATTATGTCAATTCCAGTTCACTATAAGCTTGAAGTAGTGTACCACATTTTATGAGGAGAAATAATCAAAGCCTGGGCTTCCGAATTCCACTCTGTACCACTTCATCAGGCTTTCTATTATATTGTATTACATCTTTGTAGACAAAACCTGTAAAGACATGTTTCAATTTTCTGCCCAGTTTTGTGCGGAGACATGGTTTTTTTTGCTTAGTAGATGATGTTGTGACGCCGCATACACCAACAAACAACCCGAATGGCATCTTGTAGAGAAAAAAAGGGTAAAGACATGCTTCAAAATTCCTGCCCAGTTTTGTGCGGAGACATGTTTTTTTTGCTTAGTAGATGATGTTTGTGATGATGCATACACTCATTAAGCTTTTGCGATCGTGTTCTTATGTAGATTTAGAGGTCGGTAAGGAAGAACACAAAAACAAGCAGGTAGCAGCATGATAAATGTGCTTTGTATTTTCCTGTTTTGTAACCCTTAATGTAGGCAGACATCTGAGTTCATTTTTTTGTGGTGTTGTGTTTGCAGTGCAATCGAAAAGAGAGAGGTGGCTGGCCTATAGAGAAGCATGCTCGCCGTATCTACACACGGGCAGTGATGAAGCTTTTCAAAGCTGACTTGGAGATGGTACAGAATTTCAATCCACCTAAGGAAATAGAAGCCCAGAGTTTGTACGAGCTGGAGCATTCGTATGCTCATCTCCAGCCCAATTGGGCTCGCACAAAATTCACGGTTCGTGTTGAGGAAGGACATCGCTTTCTATGTGAATGTGGTTTGTTTGGACATTTCGGTGTCGTGTGCGCCCATGTCATTAGGGTGAGTTATCTGATTGCTCACCCATTATGCCGTGCTTAAGGTTTTACTGGCACTGACTAACCATGTACATTCTTGCAGCTGATGATACACCTTGGATTGAATCAGATCCCTGACTTCCACATAATGAAGCGGTGGACAAAATCTGCTAGGGACATTTCGGTTCCAATTGTTGAGGGGCCCGAAGAGACGGAGCTGTCATTGCCAAAGTCTTTTCGGCACAACATAATGTACGTCAACGCTTGGAGCTTGTAAAAATGGGTGATTTAGCAGAGAGTAAGTACTGCATTTTCATGAAACACATCACAACTGCAAAGAAAGAGCTTGGTGAAGACGACACTCCAGTTGCTCCCTTGTACTATTCTAGTGGTGCTGAGGATGATGGGGAGGCTCGGCGGTCGACTAATAGGATAGCCCAGCTTGAAGGGTTGGCTGAGAGTGGGGCAATGACAAGTGATGGTGTGCTTATTAAGGAGCCACTGATTAAGAGGGGGAGAGGTAGGCCCAAGGCAACAAGGTTTAAGTCTTTCCTGGATGGAGGTTGTAAGAAAACAGCGACGAAAGACAAGCAGCAAGAGGGTGATCGGCTGGAGGGTCTTTCCAAGCAGACAACATTTTGCAAACGTTGCAGGAAGCCTGGTCACCACTCTTCTACATGCATGGTGCTTCCTGATGGGAGGACTGATCTTGAACTGGTATTCTTCAGAAGAAGTCACGCAGGCTGAACAAATCTAGCACCTGTGGAGGCACTGGCCATAACTCTGCGACATGTACTGCTGGTGTGGAAGTACCAGATGGTTAGTGCAAGGACTCCAACTATATCTTAACCACTTTCTTGACATTATCTGTTGTTTTTTCAGATGAACTCTGCAATGCCATATCTTAGCTACTGTAAGGGATTTCTATTGTAATTTTCTTAACCTGTTATGTTGCATTTCCAGTTCAGCTCTGCAATGCTACAACTTAGTTATTTTGTCGGTTGAGACATCAGATTGCTCAATTTTGTGGTGTGCACTTCGCACTGTGTTACAACAAATTATTTGTCCAGAGCAAAGTGTTATATGCTGGTAAAGAGAAACTGAACTAACTAGAGGAATGCCAGGCTGAAAATGTTGTATGTGCTTATAATGGATGTGTCTGTTTTCTATTTGCTCATGAGCTCTCCAATTTCACATCTTAGCCATTTCGATGCTACTACCATTTGACAGCTGCAGTCACAGAATACACTCCTACATGGTAGTTTGGAGTGCAAAGTGTTCCCACAAAAGAAATGTGTGCTGCGGAACAGAATACCCTGGCTAGTTGAACAAATGATGGAGAACCATGCTTCGCTGTTGTGGGCATGTAGCTGCACTCTGATGTGGGTCCTGCAGATTTCAAATACAAAAACGCATATGTGACTATGAGTACCACCATAGCTGCTAGCGTCTCCCTATCTGTTTACTCTCGAGCCAGATAGGAATTCCACCCCAGAAAACCCCGTGCTCATCTAGTAGAACACAGATCAAACAGAAGGCAAAAATCCTGGAGATGTCCGACTCACAAAAGCCAGAGGATGAACAGGGATTAACAAAAGGTTAGTGTTCTTCTAAAAATGCAGCAACTCACAGAACAGAAAGCAAAAAACACATACAAGTTGAAAACTTGGCTATTCATTCAAGCTAATAAAACATTCAGAGGTACACCTTGAATACAATTAGAACTACAGCAACAGGCTACACTAGAAAACATCCAAAAGACTACAATATGGCACTCCACATTGCCCGCAAACCTACACAATAAACACCAGAGCTGCTACGGCAGTGGCAGCAAGTGTAACCAGGATTGATTCAGGGGCTAATAACCAGCACATGGCAACAAACACAGTCAAAACCATGCGGAGCTTCCTGAACTTTGAGGCACATGAGCTTAGTAAGTTGATCTGTGACTGCAACTCACTAATCTCTATCTGTTGGGATAGACCTTGATCCCTCAACTCTATCTCCCTTCTTCTGAGAGCCGTGGCCTTCAGATCAAGCTCTTCTCGTACGGCCGCCAACTCCCGTCTGTATGTAATCGGCCACGAGATCAACCCATAGCCATGTCTTGCAAGAGTATGGTTCATGTGGCAATGACGGGAGTAAAGGGGCAGTGGGGAGAATTGCAGAAACAGAAAGCAAATCACAAAAAACAAAAGATAAAAAAAATACAACAGAAAAAGGCGATGGATTGCTTACATTTGTTTCTATTTTCTGGCAGATGTAGTAGTACCGATGTGGATTACTTGCGCTAAGGGATTTTTCTTGCTAAGAGGGATTTTGCAAGTGCATAGCATCTAGGGCTTCGGCATATGCTCTGAATCTTCTTCTTCGATGCTGGATTTTGACTCCATGGTCGGCCAGCGCCGGTGCCGCCGCATCCTCCAGCGCAACCACCACCGGTGCATCGATGGGCCGATGTGTTGCCGCTGCAGCTGCCGCTGCCGCAAACACCTCCGGTGCCGCATCCTTCGCCGCTGCCGCACCCATCGCCACATCATCCGCTGCCGCATCATCCGGCGGAGCCGCACCCGCTGCTGCCGCATCCTACGCGGAGGTACTTCCGCTGCCACCCCCGAATCCGGCGCCACCGCATCCGCCACCGGTGCTGCTGCGTAGGGTACACTGGAACATGGTGCTCCTCCGGTTGAGAGTGGAGAGATGATGCTGGACGGGAGTGGAATCGGGAGGAGAGGATGCTCGTCAAGGAGAATCGGGAGGAGAGGATGTTGCCGGCTGTGTCGGGTGAGATGGGAGACGCAACAGCGGAATCGTGGAGCCAAAAGCCGTGTCTGCTGGCTTTCTGTCACTGTTCGTGGGATCCATGGACTTTACAGAAAATGAGAGAAAACGAACAAAATAACTTCTCTCACCTGCCATCTTGTGCGAATCTCTAAGCATCTAACGGCTGTGGAAGCATCCATACCCATCCTTGGGTGTACAAATGTATTTCCCTTTTTTTCTACCTTCTCTAAATGACCTCAAAAATCATACAGACGATCTTCTATACAAAGATAGGTAGATTTTTTTGCGTGAAAAGTAATGGATACAACAAATCGGTGATGGTTTATCATTTTTGGCGTGAAAATTAATGGCTACAACAAATCGGTGATGGTTTATCATTTTTTGCGTAAAAATTAATGGCTACAACAAATCGGTGATGGTTTATCATTTTTGCGTGAAAATTAATGGCTACAACAAATCGGTGATGGTTTATCATTTTTTGCGTGAAAATTAATGGCTACAACAAATCGGTGATGGTTTATCATTTTTTGCGTGAAAATTAATGGCTACAACAAATCGGTGATGGTTTATTATTTTTTCGTGAAAATTAATGGCTACAACAAATCGGTGATGGTTTATCATTTTTTTCGTGAAAAGTAATGCCTAAAAGAGTTTATAATTTTTAGCGCGTGAAAATGAATACGAGAAAACCGCCCTTTAGCATACTTAGAGAGTGGAAGGTAACCGCCGACCAGAGAGAGAGGGGTTATCCTGCCCGTTAGATCATACGATCAACGGTCGGCGGGCACGATCCGCGTGACATGGGCTAGACCAATCAGAGCAATGTTGCACGTTTGCGAGAATTTATGGAGGGAGAGGGCAAAACTGAGTAGTATCAAGAAACCAAGGGCACCTGTGTAATAAACAGACTAAGGGATTCAAATATGAGATTTAAAAAATGGAAAATGCGTGTTTTGTACAATGAAACCCATCTTGGCCTACCTCAAACTATTTGCAATACAAATATACATGAGTGTGAGAATTGTGGCATCATTTAGACAAAGTATGTTTGGGAGAAAGCTGTTTTGGGAAGGGCTTATTGTGGAAAACCATGCACCTTCATAGCTACTAGGTGATTTGAGAAGGCCTTTGAGAAGTGGCAATTTGTGGTAAAACTTGATTTATCTATGACTTATCTATGTTTTGAGAACTGGCAATTTGTGGTAAAGACTCCATGAGTATGTGCCACTATTTTTCGGAATTTTTTGCACATTAAATGACTCATTTAACTAGTTAATCTCATTTGTTGACTGTCGTTGACCAGCCACTTGAGGGTAAAACTGAGCATATTGCACTAGCCAGTATTAGCACTCAAGGGGAAAACTGAGCACACAAAAAATGCTAGTATATGACTCGAGGTTATACCTGAGTATATCTAAATTTCCAGGGTTAGACTCGAGGACGCGTGTTGCGATGCAGAAATGGAAGACGTGCAATTGTTGACGCGTAGATGCGGGTCGCGGTGCAGAAGTCGATGACGTGCAATCGTGGACGCGTGTCGCATTGCAGAAGTCCAAGACGTGCAGCGGTGGACGCGTAGGATGCGGGTCGCATTAACCACCCCTCGCCTTTATAGACGCCTCCTCCCACTATCTCTGTCACTCTCACTCGCCCACGCAACGATGCCTCTCTCACGTCCCATCATCTTCTCCAAAGCTCCCAAGCAAAAAACCCTCTCCCTCTCCCTCTCCTCTGCCGGCGAGATGGACAAGGAGAATGCCAATCCCATCGTCGACGGCGCCGTCGGCTCCAAGCGCGAAGCCTCCCTCTTCGACACCGTCCCCTCAACGGACGTCACCGCCGCCGCCGGTGCATCGGAGGCTGCTGCCGCCGGTGGCGGTCGGATCCCGCCGGGATTTGACCCCTATGAGCCGGTGCCGTACGTCCCGCCCCCGAACCCCTACGACACCTTGCTGGAGGACCCATGGAACGAGGTAACTACGGTTTGCTTCCTTTTTTGTTTCCCATTCCTTTTTGAACCCTATTTTTGCTGGCGTAGATGGATCTGTAGATGGATGAGTATTGGGCTAATATTTGCGCCGATTTTATTCCATTTTGTTTTGATCACTTCTTGATTTCCTTTAAGATTTGGGGTTCGGCCGTTCGGTTAATTTATGCAAGTAATAATTGGATCTCAATCAGTTAATTTATGCAAGTAATCATGGGATCTCAATCAGTTATTTTATGCACTAATCAAAAGATATCAACCGTTTAATTTTGCAAATAATCTGGAATGTGTTCAAGTTCAGATCTGGAATCTGTTTCTTTGCCTATGATGAATCGTTGGGCACAAATTTTTACAGGGAGGGTTCATCGAACCATTGCTATGTACAATTCTGTTGTGCATGAGCTTTGGTTCGCTTACACCGTCCCTGTAGATATATAATCATGCCCACTCTAACTGAGGCTGACTCTGTTTTTCCTAACTTTGTTATCATGCACGTTCGTCATCGTTGCAACTCATTCACTCATAGTTTCTGTTTGATATGGATCAGATGTACGGCAGCGACGTCGGCGGCGACGACGAGGAGGAGGACGTCAAGACTCGCCAGTGCTTGCGGAGGCTGCAGGTCGGCCAGTACATCTCCTACTTCGCCAAGGGTGTCTACAGGTGCCCCTTCTGCACCAGGAGACTCGGCGCCATGGACTTCAACTGCCTCGTCACGCATGCCGAGAACATCAGCAACACCTTCCCCAAGGTTGGCACGACGGTGAACGTCTACTCCTTCCGCGCCAAGCACAGGGCTCTCGGCATGCACCTCCGCAGCATGCAGCGGGTGGAGATCTCCGCCGGGCGCATGCCTCCGCTCAAGCCCAAGGCTCCCAAGGGGAGCAGCAGCAACAAGTGGAGGGAGAGCCAGATGGGGTAGGCGGAGTCCTGGACGTGTGCTGCTGTTGCCTCCCATTTTGTTGTTGGGATCCCTTTGTTGTTAGCTAGGGATCCCTTGTTGTTATGTTGTTAATACGATGGTGCTGTGAAGAACCTCGAACCTGTTACTATGTTGGCTGCTGTGTATGCAGCTTATTATCTAGGGAGGGATCCCTATTATCTATCCCTATTCTACTATATTTTGTTGGTCTTTGTTTTCTCGATTTACTATGATCTGTGAATTTATCGTACATTACCACGGAGATTTGCTTCTAGATTTAACTACATACATATGGACCAGAGGGAGTACTAGATTTGCTGCCATATTGGGCAAACAACGAGGGTCAAAAGGCACAAATAATTGAAGAAATACAGAAATGCAAGCTTCTCTAGATTTGATACTATTTTAGTGAAAAGGACAGAAAGAAAGAGGGGAAAAAGGTGCTCTTAATAATGCCAATTTGAGGCCGAGAGAGACAGAACCAGTCTCCTCGCTCACGTGCAACCAAACGCGGTCTCGTCCTGTCCCACGCGGTCCCTTTCTACCAGCCCCACGCGACGCAGCCCCACACGACGCGGCCCCACACGTGACAGAACGGTCAACTAAACGAGAATCCTGCCGTCTGAGCTGCTTCTGCGGGTTTCAAATAAGGGCGAAAAACTGAGGAAAAACTAAGGAGCTGGAGAAAACTGAGTACAACTAAGTAGCTAGGGGCAGGAAAATAGAAATCCCAAAACTTTTCCCAGTGTATTTACGGGCCTCAAGGCAAACCCTCTGCCAAAATCCAACCCGAAGCAAACCGGGTTGTTCACCAATAGTTTCCGGACAAAAAAACACTAGGCAAACAGCTCCCAATCAGCAAAAATTGATTTTCCCGTTGTGTCTATGTTGAAGAACGGAAAAACATGGAGGCCGAACCGGACTCAAATTGTGCACGATCCTAAAATTGGCCAGACGCCCGGCCCGGACCATAAGCTGATAAGCAAACCATCTAGTCAGGGTTTTTACCACACAACAGCTGCCATTGCTGTGAGCGTGGGGAGGGATGGCGCTGGGGACGACCGCCGAGGGGCCATCGCCGCCGCCGGAAAGAGAGTCTCGTTTGCAAAAGTGGATCGACTTCGTCCGATGCTCTAGGCTAGTTGGCCTCGTTCGTTCCGCGCGGCTGCCGGCGCTGATTCAGTACGTCCTTCGGCCGTCGCCGCCGACTGGCGATGACCTCCAACCCCAGTTGGTTACGGCACCAGGCGTTCTGGCCATGCACGCATTGCTCCCCCACAAGGGCTGGCTGAAATCCTGACCAGTGACTCAACGCCCAAAGCTGACGACGCTAGGCCTCCGCGCGCGGTCGTCCACACTGCAGATGACAATAATGAACGTCCGGCACTTCTAACAACACTTCCTCTAAGAGGAGGCTCACCCCTGGTGGAGGTATTCAGTGTGTCCGTCGACTTCCCCTTCGTCGGCACCATCCTTATCTGCGACGGGCGCTGCTGCAATACCGTCTACCAGCGGGAGGACTGGGGCGGGGAGTACAGGAAATTCCTCTCCAAGAAGAAGCAATGGCTGTCAAGCGACATCAGAAACTCTTCCCTCTTCGGATTCGAGGTATGATCTTGCTACCTAGATTCCATCCCCTTTGCGATCATGGATCCAGCTACTGATACGATTCCGCTATATATACGTGCAGGATAAGCTACTTCTCACCGGACCATCTCGTAAGATATCAGTATATGATGCTGCCTTTCTCATTGTAGTTCATATCCCTGCCACCAAGAAGAAAAATAGTGAGTATCTTAAACTCTTATGGAACGCCGAGGAGGATCTGAGCATGTATGGCAAACCCAGGACCAGGACCATCGTAACCAACAGGGGCCGTGTCCATGTGACCTGTGCGGTGGTCACCCGTGCCGCCGAGGCCTATGTTAAAGTCATGCTGCGTCTACCATGTGAGGCTGCCAAAGTCCATGGCCACATCACCGCGCGCATCGACACCTTCAGCATTGGCTGCACCTTGTTCAGCAAAGATGTCGACGAAGAGGTGGACGTCTCCGTCTCCAGAGCTTCTCTGCCGTCCCACCAAGGACATTCTCGGCTCGAAACCATGGCTCTTCCATTGGACCGATCTGTTCTCGCGGTGCCAATCGGAGGATGTGTTCAGGTTAAGGGGGAACTGGTGCTCAACGGATCTATTGTCGTGTCTGTCGATCATTCGATCGAGATCGAAGCTGAGATGACTCAGAGTCAATGGGTCCAACATAACTACTGCCACACTAGTGTACACATGATGATCAGGGATTGTTGATCAGGTCAGCACCGTTCTAGTGTAACATGTGGTCAGCTACCATAGCGATGGATAATTAAGTTCTTGTGCTTCAATGACTTTTGTCTAGTACTTTTAACAGGCACACACGTAGTTTAAAAAATTATTTTGATCATTATTTTGATCAATAAAATATGAAATATATGTCACAAAAATTGTATCATTGGAAAGCTTTTTTTATACGAATCTAATGATATAGATTTCGTAGATGTAAAATTTATATTTTTTTGATCAAATCAATGGTCAAAATTTGTTTTAAATTGCGTGCATACCTGTTAAACCGAGACGAAGAGAGTACTAGGGGTTTAGATCGCTAACACAATAGGACAACAATGTCAACTGTGTAAAACATCTTGGCTAGCACAGGTTGTGCGTGTGCAGTGAAATACTGCACATAATAGCTCTGAATATAGCAGAACAAGGCTCTACGTGATGGAGTATGTAAAAGGTAGGATATAGATCATTTTGATGGAATCAAAGCAGGAGACACTGGATATCGATACGGTATTATAGAACAAATGAACATGAATATTCAACAATGATCAACCAAAACATATGTAATACCGTTCTTGATAAAATAATACTATAATCGACTACAAATGTGTTAGTGACACGGTTGTAATAAAATATTGTTCAATCCAAATACAAAGTTGGTTAAAAATCCATGACATCTAATTTATAGAGTGACATATAAGCAAACACATTAAGAGGTCATAACAATTTGCCTAATGTGAGGTTTAACAACTACAATTTGCATTGTTCCAACTATTCATGTTTTCCTTTTTATTAAGTGGGAGTTGGCAGTGAATATTTGGTGTCGCACTTCAAACTAATTATTGAAATTGCGAACACACTCTACATCGATTTCCCAACGAAAGGGATGTCACCAAATGGTCTTAAAATAAGACAATCTTACATTTTATACCAATTTTCTTTACTACATTAACTCATATTTATTAGGCTAATGTATATCCTCCATACAATCTTTGAAATATTACTCCCTCCGTCCCGTAATTTAAAAACATCTTAAATCATGAGGGAGGGGGTATTTTCAAGTATGTAACTACTTTTTCAGAAATTATATAACTAAGAAGTCGTTTGGAAGTCAGGCTTTCATTTCGTTTGTAGCATTTTGAAATGAATACATGTATTCATTTCATTTACATTGTAATTCCAGAAATGGACACTTGTTTGGTTGCCACAAGAATTGCAAATGACAGCAGAATTCAATATTGAATTTGTAAATGGCTTCCATAAAGAAATGCAAATGACAGATTTCAGCTCGGAATCATGTTTACCCATGACGTCATTTTGCTGGATTTCCTAAATGAAATGATGGCCCAATTCAGTGGCAACCAAACAGCCCACCTATGGAATTCCAAAATGAATTTCAGGATTCTAGACCCAAATGATGGATACCAAACGACTTTTAAGAGTTTACAATGTTATAACAGTCTTATATATTAAAATATATGTTTATCATATATAGTATGTACCATAAAAATATATTTTTGTACAAAAAACCAAGAAAGTATTTTCATGAAAAAATTATTTACTTTATAACCCAGTTGTGAAGTTAAAATATCTTCTACTATAGTTGATTCAACCATATATTTAAGCTAATAACACATTACTCCACAAACTAACTTATAAACTTAAAGGTAATATTGCATTTATATGTGTCCTTAAATTAGAGACAAAAAAAATCTAGCACAGTAGGACCCTTTTGAGAACAAGATTTGGGTAGTATTTAGAGTGTCTACAAGTATCTAACAAATAACTTCGCTAGGATTTCTGGACTATGAGGTTACCAAGTTTACGCACTAGAGAGAACTCTAGAGTTTACGACTTAACAAGTAGTTTGCCCTTGAATTCCCTCCTCTCTCGTGTTCAGAGTGATTGTTTTATTTTCATTTTCTTGTGTGTATGCATGCCTTTCTCTTTGTAGTGGTGACAACTGTCAAGTGATACATTGAGTGTGATAATACGAAAGTTAGGCGTAGTTCGAGAATTAGGAAGAACCAAAAAAAGACATAATGAGAGTGCTTATCTTGAATAGTGAAGGACTAAGAGATACTTGCAAACATTACTTTATTCAGGAGTCGTTTAGGGAGCAAAAAAATAGATCTCGTTGCACTTTTAGAGACATGGAGGTCTCATTTTTCCGATTTATTCTTGCACACTTGGCAGGAGGTTGAGATGTCATTTGGTTTTGTCTCCCTCCACATGGGAGATCCGGTGGCATTTTAGTTGGGTTAACATAGAGTCTCTTGAGGTGAAAAACGTTGACACAGGATATTTTTGTGTTAAATTCCATCTACAATCTAAAGCGGGTCGATGGTTTCTGAGTGGTCGCACAAGAGATCAACAAGCCACCTTTTCTTGCGGAGTTGGTAAGAGTTTGTGAGAATGAAACACTACCTATTCTGGTAGGAGGTGATTTTAACATCATAATAGTGATGGGGTTCGTAGCATAGAAAACAAAAAATTTCCTACCGCAAGACGAATAAAACCAACAGATCTAATCTATGGAACACCCAAGATCTAATCTACAAGATCGAAGCAACGAGATGGAGATGAGACTAACCCTCGAAGATTCCAAAGTCTACGAGATTAATCTCGTTGTTGATGTAGACGATCGTCCCCGGTGCTGCAATCCGGCAGCACTTCCGTACTCGGTCGCGCGTACGGTGTCGATGAAGCTCCTTCCTCTCCCCGTTCCAGCGGGCAGCGGAGGTGTGGTAGATCTCCACGGAATCCCAGCAGCACGACGGCGTGGTGGTGGTGGTGGAGGAGAATTCCTGCAGGGCTTCGCCCAAGCCGGAGCAGAGAGCCGGGAGGGAGGAGAGGTGGCAAATTAGGGTTGCGAACGGAGCAGCTTTGGCCGGCCAAACTATCCCACTATATATAGTCGGGAACTAGGGTTAGGGTTTCACGAAACCCATCTGGTGGCGGCGCGTGGTGGGCCCACACCATACCCCGGCGCGGCCTGGGGGGGGCCCGCGCCGGCCTGTGGTGTGGCCCACCCCTGGCTCTTCTCCTTCTCCCCTTTGGACTCCGTCTGCGTGACAGAAAAATAAGAACTTCTGTTTTTATTTCGTCCAATTCCGAGAATGTTTCCAGAACAACTTTTCTTGAAATACAAAACAGCAGAATTCTTCCAGAACAATTCCGGTCCTCCTCGTGATGTCTTGGATCCTATCCGAGACTCCGAACAACATTCGGTCTCCATCTCATATTCCGAATCTACCTATGCGACATCGAACCTTAAGCGCGTCACCCTACGGTTCGTGAACAATGTAGACATGGTCGAGACTCCTCTCCGAGCAATAACCAGTAGCGGGATCTGGAGATCCATAATGGCTCGCACATATTCAACGATGACTTAGTGATCGATTGAACCAATTACATACGATGCCAATTCCCTTTGTCTCGCGATATTTTACTTGTCCGAGGTTCGATCATCGGTATCTCCATACCTTGTTCAACCTCGTTACCGACAAGTACTCTTTACTCAGTACCGTGGTATGTGATCTCTTATGAACCATTCATATGCTTGCAAGCTAATCGAGATGACATTCCACCGAGAGGGCCCGAGTATATCTATCCGTCATCGGGATGGACAAATCCCACTATTGATCCATATGCCTCAACTCACACTTTCCAAATACTTAATCCCATCTTTATAACCACCCATTTACGCAATGGCGTTTGATGTAATCAAAGTACCCTTCCGATGTAAGTGATTTACATGATCTCATGGTCGAAGGACTAAGACAACTATGTATCGAAAGCTTATAGCATTTTGAACTTAATGACTTGATCTTATGCTACGCTTACTTTGGGTGTGTGTCCATTATATCATTCAACTAATGACATAACCTTGTTATTAATAACATCCAATGTTCATGATCACGAAACCATGATCATCCATTAATCAACAAGCTAGTTATACAAGAGGCTTACTAGGGACTCCTTGTTGTTTACATAACACACATGTATCAATGTTTCGGTTAATACAATTATAGCATGGCATGCAAACATTTATCATAAACACAAAGATATTATAATAACCACTTTATTATTGCCTCTTGGGCATATCTCCAACAGATCTCCCACTTGCACTAGAGTCAATAATCTAGATTACATTGTAAGGTACCTAACACCCATGGCATTCGGTGTTGGTCATGCTTTGCCCTTGGGAGAGCTTTAGTCAACGGATCTGCAACATTCAGATCTGTGTGTACTTTGCAAATCTCTACTTCACCATCTTCGATGTACTCGCGAATCGAATGAAAACGCAGCTTGATATGCTTCAGCTTCTTGTGTGACCTTGGTTCCTTTGCATTGGCGATGGCACCCGTGTTGTCACAATAAATGACTAACGGGTCCAATGCACTAGGAACCACACCAAGCTCAACAATGAACCTCTTCATCCATATCGCTTCCGATGAAGCCTCTGAAGCCGCTATATATTCAGATTCTGTTGAAGATTTCGCCACCGTGCCTTGCTTGGAACTGCTCCAGCTTACTGCCGCACCATTCAATATAAACACGTACCCAGGCTGAGACTTAGAGTCATCAGGATCGGTGTTCCAACTTGCATCGGTGTAACTGGTTACAACGAGCTCTTGGTCACCGCCATAACAAAGAAACATATCCTTAGTCCTTTTCAAATACTTCAGGATATTCTTGACCGCTGTCCAGTGTTCCATTCCTGGATCACTTTGATATCTGCTGGTCAAACTAACAGCATGTGCGATATCCGGTCTAGTACACAGCATGGCATACATGAGAGAGCCTACTTCCGAAGCATAGGGGATTTTGCTCATCCTTTCTCTTTCATCTGCCGTAGCTGGACCTTGAGTCTTACTCAAGACCTTACCTGGCAACATAGGCAAGAACCCTTTCTTGCTTTCATCCATTCTAAACTTCGGGATAAAACCGAAGTCTTTGATCACCCTATCAAAGCGTAGGTTCCAACTCCGGGATGCTTGCTTCAGTCCATAAATGGAACGCTGAAGTTTGCATACCTTGTCAGCATTTTCAGGATCGACAAAACCCTTGGGTTGTACCATGTACAACTCTTCCTCAATATCACCATTGAGGAACGCCGTTTTGACATCCATCTGCCAAATCTCATAATCGAAAAATGCAGCTATTGCTAACAAAATCCTCACAGACTTTAGCTTCGCTACAGGTGAGAAAGTCTCATCGTAGTCAACTCCTTGAATTTGTCGAAAACCCTTTGCGACAAGTCGAGCTTTATAGACAGTAATATTACCATCAGCATCTGTTTTTCTCTTGAAGATCCATTTATTCTCGACAGCCTTGCGGCTATCAGGTAAGTCTACCAAAGTCCATACTTTGTTATCATACATGGATCCCATTTCGGATTTCATGGCTTCTTGCCATTTGTTGGAATCTGGGCTCATCATCGCTTCTTCATACGTCGCAGGGTCCTCATCATTGTTGTCCACAATCATGACATTTAGACAGGGATCATACCAATCAGGAGTGGTACGTTCCCTCGTCGATCTGCGAGGTTCAGTAGCTTCCTCGTTCGAAGCTTCATGATCATCATCATTTGCTTCCTCTCCTATCGGCGTAGGCTGCGCAGAAACTTCTTCCGGCACTGCGCTACTCTGATCTAGGAGAGAAGGTTCATCAACCTCGTCGAGTTCTACTTTCCTTCCAGTCACTTCTTTAGTGAGAAACTCCTTCTCAAGAAAGGATCCGTTCTTGGCAACAAAGATTTTGCCTTCGGATCTGTGATAGAAGGTGTACCCAATTGTTTCTTTAGGGTATCCTATGAAGACGCATTTTTCCGCTTTGGGTTCTAGCTTGTCAGGTTGTAACTTCTTTACATAAGCTTCGCAACCCCAAACTTTAAGGAACGACAGCTTAGGTTTCTTCCCAAACCATAATTCATACGGTGTCGTTTCAACGGATTTAGATGGTGCCCTATTTAAAGTGAATGCGGCTGTCTCTAATGCATAACCCCAAAACGACAACGGCAAATCGGTAAGAGACATCATAGACCGAACCATATCTAAGAGAGTTCGATTACGACGTTCGGACACACCATTACGCTGTGGTGTTCCCGGCGGTGTCAAGCTGTGAAAGTATTCCACATTTCTTTAAATGCATGCCAAACTCATAACTCGAGATATTCGCCTCCGCGATCAGAACGCAGAAACTTAATCTTCTTGTTACGTTGATTTTCTACTTCACTTTGGAATTCCTTGAACTTCTCAAAAGTCTCGGACTTATGTTTCATAAAGTAAATATATCCATATCTACTCAGATCATCCGTGAAGGTTAGAACATAACGATAACCACCGCGCGATGCTACACTCATTGGTCCGCACACATCGGTATGTATGATTTCCAACAATTCTGTAGCTCGCTCCATTGTACCAGAGAATGGAGTCTTAGTCATTTTTCCCATTAGACATGCCTCGCATCTGTCAAGTGACTCAAAGTCAAGTGACTCAAGAAGTCCATCGGAATGGAGTTTCTTCATGCGCTTCACTCCAATATGACCAAGACGACAGTGCCACATATAAGTAGAATTATCATTCAGTTTAATTCGCTTAGCATCAATGTTATGAACATGTGTATCACTACTATCGAGATTTAACAAGAATAAACCATTCATCTCAGGTGCATGGCCATAAAAAACATTACTCATATAAATCGAACAACCATTATTCTCAGACTTAAACGAATAACCGTCTTGCATTAAACAAGATCCAGATATAATGTTCATGCTCAACGCAGGTACCAAATAACAATTATTGAGGTTTAAAACTAATCCCGAAGGTAGATGTAGAGGGAGCGTGCCGACGGCGATCACATCGACTTTGGATCCATTTCCAACGCGCATCGTCACCTCGTCTCTTGCCGGGCTTCGTCTATTCCGCGGTTCCTGTTTCGAGTTACAAATGTGAGCAACCGAACCGGTATCAAATACCCGAGGCACTACTACGAGAACCAGGTAAGATAGACATCAATAACATGTATATCAAATATACCTTTCTTTTGACGTGGCCGCTCTTCGGATCGGCCAAGTATTTGGGGCAATTACGCTTCCGGTGCCCCTTCCCCTGGCGAGTAATAGCACACGAGTCTCGGGTTTAGGACCAGCCTTAGGCTTCTCGGGATGCGTTGCAACTTTCTTGCCGCCCTTCTTGAAGTTACCCTTGTTAGGCTTGCCTGCTTTTTGAAGCTGGTGGTCTTGTTGACCATCAACACTTGATTCTCCTTTTTAATCTCAACTTCAGCAGATTTCAGCATGGAAAAGAGTTCGGGTAAATCTTTATTCATATTCCGCATGTTGTAGTTCATCACGAAGTTCTTGTAACTTGGTGGCAGTGATTGAAGGACACGGTGAATACCCAGCTGGTTAGGGATCATCATCCCCATGTCACTGAGCTTCTTGGCATGTCCGGACATGGCGAACATGTGCTCACTAACGGAGCTGCCCTCTTCCATCATGCAGCTAAAGAAGCTGCTTCGAGGCCTCATAGCTCTCCACGGCCGCATGAGTTTCAAAGATAAGTTTGAGCTCACGCATCATCTCACATGGGTCGTGGTGCTCAAAACGCTTTTGGAGCTCTGCCTCTAAGCTGCACAAGATGGCACACTGAACTTCGGAGTACCGAACAGCCCGAGTCTCATAAACATTCTTTATGTCCTCGGACACTGCAGGAGGTGGTGGGGGACCTAGCGGTGCTTCGAGCACATATTGCAGGCTTCCACCATTGAGGAAAATCCTCACATGACGGAACCGATCAGTGAAGTTGCTACCATTGCCCTTAAGCTTTTCTTTCTCTAGGAACTGGTTAAAATTGATGGTGGGGGGCGCCATGATCTACAACATATTTGCAAAGAGTTTAGACTAAGTTTATGATAAAATGAGTTCAAGTTTAATTCTTAAATTAACTAGGTGAACTCCCACTTAAAACAACATCCCTCGCATTGTCTTAGTGATTACACGAACCAAATCCACTACACCAAGTCCGATCTTCACGAGAAGAGATGTAGTTTCAAAGGCGAACACTCAAAGTGTTCATCATATCATTCATATGACTCATGCTCTACCTTTCGGTATCCCGTGTTCCGAGACCATGTCTGTACATGCTAGGCTCGTCAAGGCAACCTTGGTATCCACGTGTGCAAATCTGGCTTGCACCCGTTGTATGCACATGTAGAGTCTATCACACCCGATCATCACGAGATGCTTCGAAACGACAAGTCTTAGCAACGGTGCATACTAAGGATGAACACTTTATTATCTTGATATTTAGTGAGAGGGATCATCTTATAATGCTACCGTCGCGATCTAAGCAAAATAAGATGCATAAAAAGGATTAACATCACATGCAATTCATAATGTGTGATATGATATGGCCTTTCTTCTTGTGCTTTTGATCTCCATCTCCAAAGCACGGACATGATCTCCATCATCACCGAGCATGGCGTCAAGGTCGGTGGCGCCGCTTCATGGTTGTCCATCACTTATAGCTACTATAACAACTACTTGAAATAAAGCTATTACATGATGAATAGACACGCAGGTCTTTAACAAAAATTAAAGACAACCATTAGGCTCCTGCCGGTTGCCATAATACAATAATGAACATCTCATACATCAAATATAATCATCATCACATCATGGCCATATCACATCACCAAACCACTGCAAAAACAAGTTAGACGCCTCTAATTTGGTTTGCATATTTTACGTGGTTTAGGGTTTTCGAGTAAGATCCAATCTACCTACGAACATGAACCACAACGGTGATACTAATGTTGACAATAGAAGTGCAAATTACAATCTTCACTATGGTGGGAAAGACAGACACCCGCAAAGCCACTTATGCAATACAAGTTGCATGTCAAGCGCGGAGCAAGTCTCATGAGACGCGGTCATGTAAAGTTAGCCCGGGCCGCTTCATCCCACCATCCCGCAAGAAGCAAAGTACACAAACTAAAGCAACAAAAGCATCACCGCCCACAAAACCATTGTGTTCTACTCGTGCAACAGATCTATGCATGGACATGGCTCTGATACCACTGATGGGGTTCGTAGCATAGAAAACAAAAATTTTCCTACCGCAAGATGAATAAAACCAACAGATCTAATCTATGGAACACCCAAGATCTAATCTACAAGATCGAAGCAACGAGATGGAGATGAGACTAACCCTCGAAGATTCCAAAGTCTACGAGATTAATCTCGTTGTTGATGTAGACGATCGTCCCCGGTGCTGCAATCCGGCGGCACTTCCGTACTCGGTCGCGCGTACGGTGTCGATGAAGCTCCTTCCTCTCCCCGTTCCGGCGGGCAGCGGAGGTGTGGTAGATCTCCACGGAATCCCAGCAGCACGACGGCGTGGTGGTGGTGGTGGAGGAGAATTCTGCGGGGCTTCGCCCAAGCCGGAGCAGAAAACTGGGAGGGAGGAGAGGTGGCAAATTAGGGTTGCGAACGGAGCAGCTTTGGCCGGCCAAACTATCCCACTATATATAGTCGGGAACTAGGGTTAGGGTTTCACGAAACCCATCTAGTGTCGGCGCCTGGTGGGCCCACACCACACCCTGGCGCGGCCTGGGGGGGCCCGCGCCGGCCTGTGGTGTGGCCCACCCCTGGCTCTTCTCCTTCTCCCCTTTGGACTCCGTCTGCGTGACAGAAAAATAAGAACTTCTGTTTTTATTTCGTCCAATTCCGAGAATGTTTCCAGAACAACTTTTCTTGAAATACAAAACAGCAGAATTCTTCCAGAACAATTCCGGTCCTCCTCGTGATGTCTTGGATCCTATCCGAGACTCCGAACAACATTCGGTCTCCATCTCATATTCCGAATCTACCTATGCGACATCGAACCTTAAGCGCGTCACCCTACGGTTCGTGAACAATGTAGACATGGTCGAGACTCCTCTCCGAGCAATAACCGATAGCGGGATCCGGAGATCCATAATGGCTCCCACATATTCAACGATGACTTAGTGATCGATTGAACCAATTACATACGATGCCAATTCCCTTTGTCTCGCGATATTTTACTTGTCCGAGGTTCGATCATCGGTATCTCCATACCTTGTTCAACCTCGTTACCGACAAGTACTCTTTACTCGTACCGTGGTATGTGATCTCTTATGAACCATTCATATGCTTGCAAGCTAATCGAGATGACATTCCACCGAGAGGGCCCAGAGTATATCTATCCGTCATCGGGATGGACAAATCCCACTATTGATCCATATGCCTCAACTCACACTTTCCAAATACTTAATCCCATCTTTATAACCACCCATTTACGCAATGGCGTTTGATGTAATCAAAGTACCCTTCCGATGTAAGTGATTTACATGATCTCATGGTCGAAGGACTAAGACAACTATGTATCGAAAGCTTATAGCATTTTGAACTTAATGACTTGATCTTATGCTACGTTTACTTTGGGTGTGTGTCCATTATATCATTCAACTAATGACATAACCTTGTTATTAATAACATCCAATGTTCATGATCACGAAACCATGATCATCCATTAATCAACAAGCTAGTTATACAAGAGGCTTACTAGGGACTCCTTGTTGTTTACATAACACACATGTATCAATGTTTCGGTTAATACAATTATAGCATGGCATGCAAACATTTATCATAAACACAAAGATATTATAATAACCACTTTATTATTGCCTCTTGGGCATATCTCCAACAAATAGGACCACAAGAAAAAATAATTCAAATTATAATGCAAGATGGCCGTTTTGTTAATGCCATCGTTGAGAACCTTAACCTAAGAGAAATAGTTCTATCAGGTAGACAGTTCACACTTGGCGAAATCATAGAGAGAATCCGACTTACGAGAAATTAGATAGAGTCCTTGCAAGTGTTGAGTGGAAACAAAAATTTCCACTAGTGTTCGTGAGAGCCTTGACTAGATCAGGTTCCGATCATACTCTGCTTCTAATTGATTCCGGTGAACAAGCTCACCTTGAAAATCAAGCACACTTTTCATTTGAACTATCTTGGTTATCCGAGGATGGTTTTTATGAGATGATTAAAAAAGAATGGGACTCCATAACTGTTGGAAAAGATCCTTTGCGGCTATGGCAAAATAAAATAAGGCGCCTTAGACGTTTTCTAAGAGGTTGGATGAAGGATGGTAGTGGTAAATATATATAAAAAAAGAGGTTTTTGCTCATTATAGACAAGTTGGATATTAGAGAAGAAACTTGTCCTCTTGATAAGTCTGAAAGTGACAAACTGAGAGATGCAAATGTACGTTTGTCAAAGCTTAGAAGAGAGGAAGAGTCGAAATGGGATCAGCGTACTGAAGTCAAGCATCTACATGAAGGTGGAAATAATACAAAATATTTCCATCTTATTGCTAATGGAAAACAAGGGGAAAAATAATCTTTCAATTAGAACAAGACAAGGGACTATAGTTGGCGAGGAAAATCTGAAAGTGTTAATAACCAAGTATTATAAAAAATTATTTGGGGCACTGGCCAAAAAAAAATACTATGCAAGAGGATGTCATTGTTGATATCCCACAACTGTCTTCGGAAGAGAACAATATACTCATAGCCGACTTCACCGGAGAAGAAATTTTTGAGGCTATCTTCCAAATGGAACATAATAAAGCTTTGGGACTAGACAGGTTTCCCGTTGAGTTTTACCAAACATCCTGGGAAGTCATAAAAAAGATTTGATGGCTTGATTTGTGTAACTACAACAACAGAAGTTGTCGTTGTATAAACTCAATTGGTTACCTTTCTTCCAAAAAAGAGAATGTGGTTCAAATCCAGTGGTATCACCCTATTTTCTTACTAAATATGAGTTTTAAGATATTCACGAAAGTAGGAACAAAGAGAACAACGGGGATAGACTCAAAAGTTATCAGGCCTACTCAATTGCGTTAATGCCTGGTCCTCACATCCTAGAGGGGTTTGTGGTGCTGCATGAAACAATCCATTAACTTCATCGGAAGAAAATAGATGATGTTCCTTTAAAATTGGTTTTGAGAAAGCTTATGATAAAGTTAAATGGTCTTTTCTTCAATAAACATTACGCATGAAAGGTTTTGCACCGGAGTGGTGTGAATTGATTACGAAATTTGTTTAGGGTGGATCAATTGGAATTAAGGTCAATAATGATGTTGGACATTATTTCCAAACTAGAAAGGTTATCACCTTTACTTTTTAACATTGTTGCGGATATGTTGGTCATTTTAATTTCAAGGAAAAAGGAAGATGGCCAAGTAGGTCGACTCATTCCTCATCTAGTTGAATGAGGAGTTTCAATCCTACATCCTTTCATGGAACATGATCTAGAAAAGACAGACAATATCAAGTTAATCGTGTGCATCTTCGAGCATCTTTCGGGTCTGAAGATTAATTTTGGCAAGAGTGAAAATTTCTGTTTTGGAAAGGCCAAGGAGATGGATGAGCAGTACAAGAAAATTTTCGGATGTGCAGATGGCTCTCCTACCTTTCGATACTTAGGTCAGTGTCCCAATCCATTACAGAAGATTTCTAAATAAATAATGGAACCTAGGGGAGAATCCCTTTAAGAAAAAGTTGGGTTGCTGGCAAAGCAAAGTTACTGTCTATGGTGATAGACTTGTGCTTATTAATTCTGATCTTACTAGTCTTTTCTGATGTTCATGCTCTCTTTTCTAGAGATACATATAGGGGTTCAGAAAAGATTAGATTTTTACATGTCTCGTTTTTTCGGGCAGAGAGATCAGCACAAACAAAACAAAATTGAGAAGATGGGACATTTGCTGACCAAATGACCAAGAGGTGGTCTTGGGGTTGAAGTCCTTGATATCAAAAACAAATGTTTGCTCAGTAAATGGCTATACAAACTCTTGAATGTGGAAGGGGTGTGGCAGAAGCTACTTTATAATAAATATCTATGAAACAAAACGTTGTCACAAGTGACAGCTAAACCAACGGACTCTCAATTTTGGAAAGGTTTAATGGAAGTTAAAGATGAGTTCTTTAGTAGAGGTTTTTTAACGTAGGGAATGACCAAATGACTCGTTTTTGGGAGGATAGTTGGCTGGAACCTTGCTGGCGGTACTACCGCTCCCTTTTTGGAAGCGATAGTACCGGTCGAGGTACCGCTTATGATAGCGTCTTTTAGGGTCGACCTTACAGTATCTCTGCCGGTACCCCAACCGGCACTACCTCTTGAGGTCACCTTTGATGGTGAATCGCGGTAGTACCTGTCAGGTACCGATGAAGTACCGGTTAAGGGAAACGTGGCGGTGATACCGGGTTCGGTACCGCTCTGGTACCAGCCAGGCATCCAGTGCTCCCAGAACTCATGCCGGTACCTTGACGGTACCAGTACCGGTAGTACCGGTTGGAGCCCCATGTGTCCTTCTCAGAAGGCATCTGTATGGCCCTAAGCGGTAGTACCGCTTCACCAAGCGGTAGTACCGGTTGAGCGGTATATGTGAGTAACAGTTGGAATTGAGGACCCCTATAAAAGGGGTCTTCTTCCTCAGCTAGATTTAGATCTTTTCCACTCTCTCTCATCAATTGTTGCTGAGCTCAAATCTAAATCTAGAGGATCTCCCTCCCCATCCAACCAATCAAGCCCATACTTTTAGGAGTGAAGGAGGAGGTCCTGATCTACCCATCCACCAAGAAAGAATTCGCTAATCCAACATAGTCCTTTGTGGATCTTGTAACCTAGGGTTCCTTTATGGGATCTCTTTGTTGGAGATATGCCCAAGAGGCAATAATAAAGTGGTTATTATAATATCTTTGTGTTTATGATAAATGTTTGCATACCATGCTATAATTGTATTAACCGAAACATTGATACATGTGTGTTATGTAAACAATAAGGAGTCCCTAGTAAGCCTCTTGTATAACTAGCTTGTTGATTAATGGATGATCATGGTTTCGTGATCATGAACATTGGATGTTATTAATAACAAGGTTATGTCATTAGTTGAATGATATAATGGACACACACCCAAATGAGCGTAGCATAAGATCAAGTCATTAAGTTCAATTTGCTATAAGCTTTCGATACATAGTTGCCTTAGTCCTTCGACCATGAGATCATGTAAATCACTTACACCGGAAGGGTACTTTGATTACATCAAACGCCATTGCGTAAATGGGTGGTTATAAAGATGGGATTAAGTATTTGGAAAGTGTGAGTTGAGGCATATGGATCAATAGTGGGATTTGTCCATCCTAATGACGGATAGATATACTCTGGACCCTCTCAGTGGAATGTCGTCTGATTAGCTTGCAAGCATATGATTGGATCATAAGAGATGACATACCGCGGTACGAGTAAAGAGTACTTGTCGGTAACGAGGTTGAACAAGGTATGGAGATACCGATGATCAAACCTCGGACAAGTAAAATATCGTGTGACAAAGGGATTGGCATCGTATGTAAATGGTTCAATCGATCACTAAGTCATCGTTGAATATGTGGGAGCCATTATGGATCTCCAGATCCCGCTATTAGTTATTGCTCGGAGGGGAGTCTCGACCATGTCTGCATAGTTCGCGAACCGTAGGGTGACGCGCTTAAGGTTCGATGTCGCATAAGTAGATTTGAATATGGTATGGAGACGAAATTCGTTCGGAGTCTCAGATGTGATCCAGGATGTCACGAGGAGGTCCGGAATAGTCCGTAAAATAAGATTCATATAAGGGAAGTTGATTTCTGGGTTTCGGAAAAGTTCGGGATTTTTTCGGTGATTGACTGGAAGGTTCTAGAAGGTTCCGGAGGGGTCCACCATGGGGCCCATGACCTAGGAGGGCTATCATGGGCCGAGGGGATGCTCCCTGGCCTAATGGGCCGGGGGCACATGCCCCCCAAGGCCCAGGCCGGCCAACCCCTAGGGTTTCCCTAGGGGGGATCAACTTGGGGGGAGGAAATCCCTCTCCTCCCACTTGGCCGCCGCCCCCTAACCCTAGATGGGAAGGGGGGCCACCCCACCGACCTAGCCCCCTATATAAAGAGGGGAGGGGGTGGCCGGCCACCCATCCCATCATTAGCCCCTCCTCTGGCCGCCTCTCTCCTCCACCATACGCTGCTCCGGCTTAGGCGAAGCCCTGCAGTTTTTTCTTCCTCCACCTCCACCACCACGCCGTCGTGCTGCTGGAACTTGGAAGAGATCTACCACACCTCCGCTGCCCGCTGGAACGGGGAGAGGAAGGAGCTTCATCGACACCGTACGCGCGACCGAGTACGGAAGTGCTGCCGGATTGCAGCACCGGAACGATCGTCTACACCAACAACGAGATCAATCTCGTAAGCTTTGGAATCTTCAAGGGTTAGTCTCATCTCCATCTCGTTGCTTCGATCTTCTAGATTAGATCTTGGGTGTTCCATAGATTAGATCTTGGATTTATTCGTCTTTGCGGTAGGAAATTTTTTGTTTCCTATGCAACAAACCCCATCAGTGGTATCAGAGCCATGTCTATGCATAGATCTGTTGCACGAGTAGAACACAATGGTTTTGTGGGCAGTGATGCTTTTGTTGCTTTAGTTTGTGTACTTTGCATCTTGCGGGATGGTGGGATGAAGCGGCCCGGGCTAACTTTACATGACCGCGTCTCATGAGACTTGCTCCACGCTTGACATGCAACTTGTATTGCATAAGTGGCTTTGCGGGTGTCTGTCTCTCCGACCATAGTGAAGATTACAATTTGCACTTCTATTGTCAACACTAGTATCACCGTTGTGGTTCATGTTCGTAGGTAGATTGGATCTTACGAAAACCCTAAACCACGTAAAATATGCAAACCAAATTAGAGGCGTCTAACTTGTTTTTGCAGGGTTTGGTGATGTGATATGGCCATGATGTGATGATGATTATATTTGATGTATGAGATGTTCATTATTGTATTATGGCAACCGGAAGGAGCCTAATGGTTGTCTTTAATTTTTGTTAAAGACCTGCGTGTCTATTCATCATGTAATAGCTTTATTTCAAGTAGTTGTTATAGTAGCTATAAGTGATGGACAACCATGAAGCGGCGCCACTGACCTTGACGCCATGCTGGTGATGATGGAGATCATGTCCGTGCTTTGGAGATGGAGATCAAAAGCACAAGAAGAAAGGCCATATCATATCACACATTATGAATTGCATGTGATGTTAATCCTTTTTATGCATCTTATTTTGCTTAGATCGCGACGGTAGCATTATAAGATGATCCCTCTCACTAAATATCAAGATAATAAAGTGTTCATCCTTAGTATGCACCGTTGCTAAGACTTGTCGTTTCGAAGCATCTCGTGATGATCGGGTGTGATAGACTCTACATGTGCATACAACGGGTGCAAGCCAGATTTGCACACGCGGATACTAAGATTGTCTTGACGAGCCTAGCATGTACAGACATGGTCTCGGAACACGGGATACCGAAAGGTAGAGCATGAGTCATATGAATGATATGATGAACACTTTGAGTGTTCGCCTTTGAAGCTACATCTTTTCTCGTGAAGATCAGACTTGGTGTAGTGGATTAGGTTCGTGTAATCACTAAGACAATGCGAGGGATGTTGTTTTGAGTGGGAGTTCACCTAGTTAATTTAAGAATTAAAATTGAAATCATTTTATCATAAACTTAGTCTAAACTCTTTGCAAATATGTTGTAGATCATGGCGCCCCCTCCATCAATTTTAACCGGTTCCTAGAGAAAGAAAAGCTTAAGGGCAATGGTAGCAACTTCACTGACTGGTTCCGTCATGTGAGGATTTTCCTCACTGGTGGAAGCCTGCAATATGTGCTCGATTCACCGCTAGGTCCCCCACCACCTCCTGCAGTATCCGAGGACATAAAGAATGTTTATGAGACTCGGGCAACTCGATACTCCGAAGTTCAGTGTGCCATCTTGTGCAGCTTAGAGGCAGAGCTCCAAAAGCGTTTTGAGCACCACGACCCGTGTGAGATGATGCGTGAGCTCAAGCTTATCTTTGAAACTCATGCGGCCGTGGAGAGCTATGAGGCCTCGAAACAGTTCTTTAGCTGTATGATGGAAGAGGGCAGGTCCGTTAGTGAGCACATGTTCGCCATGTCCGGACATGCGAAGAAGCTCAGTGACATGGGGATGATGATCCCTAACCAGCTGGGTATTCATCGTGTCCTTCAATCACTTCCACCAAGTTACAAGAACTTCGTGATGAACTACAACATGCAGAACATGAATAAAGATTTACCTGAACACTTTTCCATGCTGAAATCTGCTGAAGTAGAGATAAAAAAGGAGAATCAAGTGTTGATGGTCAACAAGACCACTGGTTTCAAAAAGCAGGGCAAGCCTAACAAGGGTAACTTCAAGAAGGGCGGCAAGAAATTGCAGCGCATCCTGAGAAGCCTAAGGCTGGTCCTAAACCTGAGACTGTGTGCTATTACTGCCAGGGGAAGGGGCACTGGAAGCGCAATTGCTCCAAATACTTGGCCGATCTAAAGAGCGGCCACGTCAAAAATAAAGGTATATTTGATATACATGTTATTGATGTCTATCTTACTGGTTCTCGTAGTAGTGCCTGGGGTGATACTGTTTCGGTTGCTCACATTTGTAACTCGAAACAGGAACTGCGGAATAGACGAAGCCTGGCAAGGGACGAGGTGACGATGCACGTTGGAAATGGATCCAAAGTCGATGTGATCGCCGTCGGCACGCTCCCTCTACATCTACCTTCGGGATTAGTTTTAAACCTCAATAATTGTTATTTGGTACCTGCGTTGAGCATGGACATTATAGCTGGATCTTGTTTGATGCAAGACGGTTATTCGTTTAAGTCTGAGAATAATGGTTGTTCGATTTATATGAGTAATGTCTTTTATGGCCATGCACCTGAGATGAATGGTTTATTCTTGTTAAATCTCGATAGTAGTGATACACATGTGCATAACATTGATGCTAAGCGAATTAAATTGAATGATAATTCTACTTATATGTGGCACTGTCGTCTTGGTCATATTGGAGTGAAGCGCATGAAGAAACTCCATTCCGATGGACTTCTTGAGTCACTTGACTTTGAGTCACTTGACAGATGCGAAGCATGTCTAATGGGAAAAATGACTAAGACTCCATTTTCTGGTACAATGGAGCGAGCTACGGACTTGTTGGAAATCATACATACCGATGTGTGTGGACCAATGAGTGTAGCATCGCTGCGGTGGTTATCGTTATGTTCTAACCTTCACGGATGATCTGAGTAGATATGGATATATTTACTTTATGAAACATAAGTCCGAGACTTTTGAGAAGTTCAAGGAATTCCAAAGTGAAGTAGAAAATCAACGTAACAAGAAGATTAAGTTTCTGCGTTCTGATCGCGGAGGCGAATATCTGAGTTATGAGTTTGGCATGCATTTAAAGAAATGCGGAATACTTTCACAGTTGACACCGCCGGGAACACCACAGCGCAATGGTGTGTCCGAACGTCGTAATCAAACTCTCTTAGATATGGTTCGATCTATGATGTCTCTTACCGATTTGCCATTATCGTTTTGGGGTTATGCATTAGAGACAGCCGCATTCACTTTAAATAGGGCACCATCAAAATCCGTTGAAACGACACCGTATGAATTATGGTTTGGGAAGAAACCTAAGCTGTCGTTCCTTAAAGTTTGGGGTTGCAAAGCTTATGTAAAGAAGTTACAACCTGACAAGCTAGAACCCAAAGCGGAGAAATGCGTCTTCATAGGATACCCTAAAGAAACAATTGGGTACACTTTCTATCACAGATCCGAAGGCAAAATCTTTGTTGCCAAGAACGGATCCTTTCTTGAGAAGGAGTTTCTCACTAAAGAAGTGACTGGAAGGAAAGTAGAACTCGACGAGGTTGATGAACCTTCTCTCATAGATCGGAGTAGCGCGATGCTCGGAAGAAGTTTCTGCGCAGCCCTACGCCGATAGGAGAGGAAGCAAATGATGATGATAATGAAACTTCGAACGAGGTAGCTACTCGAACCTCGCAGATCGACGAGGGAACGTACCACTCCCGATTGGTATGATCACCTGTCTAAATGTCATGATTGTGGACAACAATGATGAGGACCCTGCGACGTATGAAGAAGCAATGGTGAGCCCGGATTCCAACAAATGGCAAGAAGCCATGAAATCCGAAATGGGATCCATGTATGATAACAAAGTATGGACTTTGGTAGACTTACACGATAGCCGCAAGGCTGTCGAGAATAAATGGATCTTTAAGAGAAAAACAGATGCTGATGGTAATATTACTCGTCTATAAAGCTCGACTTGTCGCAAAGGGTTTCCGACAAATTCAAGGAGTTGACTACGATGAGACTTTCTCACCTGTAGCGAAGCTAAAGTACTGTGAGGATTTTGTTAGCAATAGCTGCATTTCTCGATTATGAGATTTGGCAGATGGATGTCAAAACGGCGTTCCTTAATGGTGATATTGAGGAAGAGTTGTATATGGTACAACCCAAAGGTTTTGTCGATCCTAAAAATGCTAACAAGGTATGCAAACTTCAGCGTTCCATTTATGGACTGAAGCAAGCATCCCGGAGTTGGAACCTACGCTTTGATAGGGTGATCAAAGACTTCGGTTTTATACGGACTCATGGTGAGGCCTGTATTTACAAGAAAGTGAGTGGGAGCTCTATAGCGTTCTCGATATTATATGTAGATGACATATTATTGATTGGGAATGATATAGAACTATTAAGCAGCGTTAAAGGTTATTTGAATAAGTCTTTTTCAATGAAAGACCTTGGTGAAGCAGCATATATTTTAGGCATCAAGATTTATAGAGATAGATCAAGACGCCTAATAGGCCTTTCACAGAGTACATACCTGGACAAGATTCTAAAAAAGTTTAGAATGGATGAAAGCAAGAAAGGGTTCTTGGCTATGTTGCCAGGAAAGGTCTTGAGTAAGACTCAAGGTCCGGCTACGGCAGATGAAAGAGAAAGGATGAGCAAGATCCCCTATGCTTCGGCAGTAGGCTCTCTCATGTATGCCATGCTGTGTACTAGACCGGATATCGCACATGTTGTTAGTTTGACCAGCGAGATATCAAAGTGATCCGGGAATGGAACACTGGACAGCGGTCAAGAATATCCTGAAGTACCTGAAAAGGACTAAGGATATGTTTCTTTGTTATGGCGGTGACCAAGAGCTCGTTGTAACCAGTTACACCGATGCAAGTTGGAACACCGATCCTGATGACTCTAAGTCTCAGTCTAGGTACGTGTTTATATTGAATGATGCGGCAGTAAGCTGGAGCAGTTCCAAGCAGTGCACGGTGGCGAAATCTTCAACTGAATCTGAATATATAGCGGCTTCGGAGGCTTCATCGGAAGCGGTATGGATGAAGAGGTTCATTGTTGAGCTTGGTGTGGTTCCTAGTGCATTGGACCCGTTAGTCATTTATTGTGACAACACGGGTGCCATCGCCAATGCAAAGGAACCAAGGTCACACAAGAAGCTGAAGCATATCAAGCTGCGTTTTCATTCGATTCGCGAGTACATCGAAGATGGTGAAGTAGAGATTTGCAAAGTACACACGGATCTGAATGTTGCGGATCCGTTGACTAAAGCTCTCCCTAGGGCAAAGCATGACCAACACCGGAATGCCATGGGTGTTAGGTACCTTACAATGTAATCTAGATTATTGACTCTAGTGCAAGTGGGAGACTGTTGGAGATATGCCCAAGAGGCAATAATAAAGTGGTTATTATAATATCTTTGTGTTTATGATAAATGTTTGCATACCATGCTATAATTGTATTAACCGAAACATTGATACATGTGTGTTATGTAAACAACAAGGAGTCCCTAGTAAGCCTCTTGTATAACTAGCTTGTTGATTAATGGATGATCATGGTTTCGTGATCATGAACATTGGATATTATTAATAACAAGGTTATGTCATTAGTTGAATGATATAATGGACACACACCCAAATGAGCGTAGCATAAGATCAAGTCATTAAGTTCAATTTGCTATAAGCTTTCGATACATAGTTGCCTTAGTCCTTCGACCATGAGATCATGTAAATCACTTACACCGGAAGGGTACTTTGATTACATAAAACGCCATTGCGTAAATGGGTGGTTATAAAGATGGGATTAAGTATTTGGAAAGTGTGAGTTGAGGCATATGGATTAATAGTGGGATTTGTCCATCCTGGTGACGGATAGATATACTCTGGACCCTCTCGGTGGAATGTCGTCTGATTAGCTTGCAAGCATATGATTGGATCATAAGAGATGACATACCGCGGTACGAGTAAAGAGTACTTGTCGGTAACGAGGTTGAACAAGGTATGGAGATACCGATGATCAAACCTCGGACAAGTAAAATATCGTGTGACAAAGGGAATTGGCATCGTATGTAAATGGTTCAATCGATCACTAAGTCATCGTTGAATATGTGGGAGCCATTATGGATCTCCGGATCCCGCTATTGGTTATTGCTCGGAGGGAGTCTCGACCATGTACGCATAGTTCGTGAGCCGTAGGGTGACGCGCTTAAGGTTCGATGTCGCATAAGTAGATTTGAATATGGTATGGAGACGAAATTTGTTCGGAGTCTCGGATGTGATCCAGGATGTCACGAGGAGGTCCGGAATAGTCCGGAGAATAAGATTCATATAAGGGAAGTTGATTTCTGGGTTTCAGAAAAGTTCGGGATTTTTCCGGTGATTGACTGGAAGGTTCTAGAAGGTTCCGAAGGGGTCCACCATGGGGCCCACGACCTAGGAGGGCTATCATGGGCCGAGGGGATGCTCCCTGGCCTAATGGGCCGGGGGCACATGCCCCCCAAGGCCCAGGCCGGCCAACCCCTAGGGTTTCCCTAGGGGGGATCAACTTGGGGGGGAGGAAATCCCTCTCCCCCCACTTGGCCGCCGCCCCCTAACCCTAGATGGGAAGGGGGGCCACCCCACCGACCTGGCCCCTATATAAAGAGGGGAGGGGTGGCCGGCCACCCATCCCATCATAGCCCCTCCTCTGGCCGCCTCTCTCAAGCCCTGCAGTTTTCTTCCTCCACCTCCACCACCACGCCGTCGTGCTGCTGGAACTTGGAAGAGATCTACCACACCTCCGCTGCCTGCTGGAACGGGGAGAGGAAGGAGCTTCATCGACACCGTACGCGCGACCGAGTACGGAAGTGCTGCCGGATTGCAGCACCGGAACGATCGTCTACACCAACAACGAGATTAATCTCGTAAGCTTTGGAATCTTCAAGGGTTAGTCTCATCTTCATCTCGTTGCTTCGATCTTGTAGATTAGATCTTGGGTGTTCCATAGATTAGATCTTGGATTTATTCGTCTTTGCGGTAGGAAATTTTTTGTTTTCTATGCAACGAACCCCATCACTCTTAAGATGAGCCCGTGTGGAGACTAGCTTGGTGTTGTACTGTTCTCATACGGTGTTGGGAGCCTCCGGCTGTTGTGGAGTTTGCCCCAACCTTGTGTGAAGGAATCGCCGCCTCGACTGGCCTTGATAGTGAAGAAGTGAAGACTCTTTTGTGGGTTTTTCACGAGGAATAAGGTGAAGCCTTCGTGGCTGTTGGAACCTTCGTGGTCCACACCTCCTCAACACAGACGTACTTCCTATAGTGGAAGGAACTGTGGTAAATACATCGCGTCTCGTCTCCGCTACCATCCGCCCGGTTGTCTCGCTTCCCTAACACTTTCTTGTTCCTTGATCATATTGCTTACTTGCATTACATCATACTAGGATCACCATACTTGTGAAAGGCTATCACCTTTACTTCCGCTACGCCTAAAATTGAAAAAGACTAAAACTTGAGATAAGACCTATTCACCCTCCTCTAGTCGCGCCTATACCCATTCATCCCAAGTTTGTGCCAAGCATGAGATGTGTGGTTCTACATCTCTCTCTTCTCCGGCCGGCCGTGGTGGTGAGAGGAGAGGGTGGGGCGATGCAGCGCCAAATGAAAATGGTTGGTGGCAATGGGGAGATGTCAAGCTTCTACGGCGGAAGCTTCCAAGCTACAGTGAGATGCACCGCTGCTACTGTTGCCAAGGGGGTCACTGATGGGTTTGTTGCACAGAACCGTGGTTGAGATAAACTCACCCTCGAAGACACAAAGAGTTAACGAGAATGTTTCTCGTGGTTGATGTAGTCGATCACTTGCCGATCTCAAGATCACGAGGAAGACAAGCGCCACAAGGGGCATCACTTCCATACTCGGTCACACGTACGGCTCAACGATAACCTCTATTCCCTCATTCCAGCGGGGCAGCGTAAGAAGAGGATCCACCAGGACACTCCAACATCACTACAGCATGGTGATGTTGGTGGAGAAACAATTTCAGCAGGGCTTCGCCTAAGCCATTGCTTGTTTGATGGATTTGTAGGAAGAGGGGGGGAGACCAACCAAAGGGTCAAGAACATGAGCTAATCTGGAACGTGACCTCCACCCATATTATATAGGGGGAGAGGGCAGCAACCCAAGGGGGTGGCCAGCCATGAGAGGTGCCCCCACCTCTTCCATCATTATGTGGTGGACACTCCACTCAGACCCACTCAAAATCCCATTAAAACTCCACTCAAAAATATGAATGGTTTTTATCCATAAAATAATAAACATTTTAAATTGGTTTACTTAATATTTGTTAATTCTTTTAATCAAAAAAAATTAACACTCGGCCCCTTTAACTATTCTATATCACGAAACAGTTCCGGTGATATGCGAAACATTTCTTATGTTGTCCAAACTTTCTCCAGTGTTATGTCTCCTCTTAAAACATCGATGAGCCTTAAGTGTGTCACCCTACGATTCGTGAATAATGTGGACAAGATCGAGACACCTCTTCGATCAATAATCATCAGCGAGATCTAGAGATTCATAATGAGTCCCACTTATTCAACAATGAAACTTGTGATAGCATGAACCATAAACGTCGTAACTAATTCCTTTTATCTCACGCTACTTTACTTGTCCGGGATCCGATCATCGGTATCAACTATAACTAGTTCAATCCTGTTACCTGACAAGTACTCTTTGCTTGTTCCGTGATATGACATTCTTGTGACCTAGTCACATGCTTGCAAGTGGTGTCAATGTGATATCACCGAGAGGGCCCAAAGTATATCTCTTCATCATTAGGATGGATATATCCCACTTTTGATCCATAAGCCTCAACTAACACTTTCATAGTACCCAAATCAACCTTTATAGCCACCTTGTTACGGGTGATGTTTGATCTCATCAAAGTACTCCTCCGGTGTTAGTGATTGACATGATCGCATGGTCGAAGGAATAAAGCTACTTCGTATGTGTTTGATATAGCAATGTAAACTTAATGACTTGATCGCATGATATACCTATATACTTGGGTGTGTGTTCATCAGATCATTCTTCTAATGACGTGACCCTATTATTAACAACATCTAATGTTCATCATCTAATGTTCATGATAAGGGAACCTTGATTATCAGTTAATCAACGAGCTAGTTAAAAGAGAGGCTTTACTAGGAACCTTTTCTTGTTTATTAAACACACATATATTAATGTTTCCGGTTAATACAATTCTAACATGAGAAATAAACATCTATTATAAACATGGAATAAGATAATAACCACTTTATTATTACCTCTCGGGCATATTCCCTTCAGCCACTCCGCGCCTCTGGAGCTCTGGCTCCGAGGTTTCTTCTTCCTCCAACTTGGGAGGATCTTGGGCTTCAGCGGAGCACTTCAACGCCAGTTCCAGATCAAGTGGTTTCATCCCCGAGCTGGATCGGGTGGCCGCTGTTTCGAGGTTGGCAATGGAGTCAGTGGAGGAGGGCCAGAACGCATTCTACGTTTTATTTTGAGGTCCTCTTAGTAAATTGCAAGGGCTATGACGTAATTTCCGTTTTTCTTCTAATCCTTGTTGTAACTTTGTCCCACCTCCATCAATGAAGCTTCTAGGGCCTCTTCGCCCTACCCCTGTTAAAAAATGAATTTAGGATACTAAGTTAGTGCCATGAGTGTTGATACATTGTTTTATGAAGTTGGTTAAATTTTAATAACTTACACTTAGAATAAATACTAAAATATATTAATTCGAGACTAGGGGAGTAGGAACGAGTACAAATTAGCTAGGTGGGACAGTGATTTTGAACTAGCGAATAGCTTCAGCCCATATACTAGCCCGGTGGGTCCGATCCGGAATCATTCAGCACATGGAAAATTCAAAACTGAGACAGCAGCACAGCACCCCTTCGTGGCTTCGAAGCAGCAGAGCTCCGGGAACTGGTTTTACCTGATCCAGGTGTACAGAGAAAATGGATGTTGCAATATCGGTTGGCTTGAGGGTATTTGGCTCTGCAGACTTTTGAGGGCCTTGACTTGTTCTGGCGAAGTAGTTTCCACAAGCGATGCCGATCTATACCTTGAGCAGCTTTAACCGGGATAAAAGATGTTTTTTCAGTCCGATGATAAATAATCGAGATTTATCTAGATTTATATGTATTTAGGCGTATCTCTTACTGTATAGATACATAATAATTTGATAAATCTGAGGCACTTACTTTTAGACGGAGAAATACTAAAAAAGGCTAGTACATCGTGTGCACATGATAGCTTATTTTGCAAAACGTTTATATAAAATTATTTAAGTTGCATTTATTGCATGCTCGAATAATTCGAATTCAAATAAGCATTAGAACGTTAACACAAAAAAACATGTCAAAGATCTTCTTAAGTTTTGTATGACCATGACATCTACAATAGCTAAGGATTTGTGTCATTCTCAAATGCTTATTCATCGACGTACTGAAAGTAGCCTTACATAATAACTTTGTGACGCGCAACTTGGCCTGGCACCATACTCATGCAGTCGCAAATTGCAAGTTACATCACTCACCAATCTGCTCTCCGATATTCTCCACATCCAACAGAAACTGGACGAAGGATGCCCGTGACGAGCCCCCTTCCTCAATTGCCGCCCTCGCCTCTTCTTTGCGAGCAGCCACCTGCGCCCTTAGCTGCCTCCCTTCTGCACCCTCTATAACCAACCTCACCTTGGTCTCCACCTCGTCCGCCTTCACAAAACCCGCCATGTACCCATCTAGCTCCACAGCGATGCTCATCTCCTCCATCATGCACACCTTGTTCATCTTCTGCTCCGCTTCTAGTGGCCAGCACAACATTGGGACGCCCGCCACGATAGACTCTAGCACCGAGTTCCAGCCGCAGTGTGTAACGAATGCACCAGTCGCACGGTGCCGGAGTACATCCACCTGCGGCGCCCACGACTTGATGACGAGGCCCTTGTCCTTGGTCCGCTCTAGGAACCCCTCCGGCATGAGCGCGTGGAGATCCGGCTCTGGGCGCACCTCCAAGTATTTCTCCGGGTCATGGCTTCCGGCCGGCGTGCGCACGGACCATAGGAAGTGTTGCCTGGACCTCTCTAGGCCAACGGCTATCTCCCGGAGCTGCTCCACGGAGAACGTGCCCATGCTTCCGAAGCAGAGGAACACGACGCTGCGGTCCGGCTGCAAATCCAGCCACTTAAGGCACTCGTTGCTCGCCGCTCCATTGTCATCCTTTGAGCCCATGCCAACCAACGGCCCGACGCAATATATCGGAGGCAGGATCCGGCCGGGGACACAGAGAGGATCCCTAAGTGACTGCACCGCCCGGGTCTCCAACGACTCGAACGTGTTCACCAGAACGCCCATCGTCTCAGTGTTGCGCTTCCAGGTGTTGGTCATTGCCTTGCACATCTCCTCCTCCGGGTGCTCCAGTAGCTCTTTGATGAGATGAGATGCCGGCATCGGCGGAACTCCGAGGAAATGAAGCGGCGTGTCCCCGATTTCCTTCAAGCCGGTCTGCCTGCTAGCTATCAATGCAGGAAACTGGGTCAAGACAGACAGACACGACGCACTTGAGGCGAAGAACGTGTATGCCGGGATACCGAGCTTCAAGCAGACGTCGAGAGCGTGACTGCAGAACATGTCAAGGACAACGGAATGCAAGCTTTCCCGGGGCAAGGAGCGGAGGAAGGCTTCGAGCAGCTCGTTGTAATCGCGCAAGAGCTGAAGAATGAGTAGGAAAGGGTGTTTGCCAGAGGCGAACATGTCTGGGAGAGGGAGTGCCGGGAGGACATGGAAGGAGATGGACGGGTTGGAGGCGGCAATACGCTCGATGGCGGTGGCGCTGGAGTCGGACGACTTGAAGGGCGGCTCGACGAGCACCATGGTGACATTATAGCCATGCTTGAGGAAGATGTTGGCGAGCTCGGTCATGGGGGCAATGTGACCAACATCGCAACCGGGGTACAGGATGACAGTCTGCTTCATCTTGTCCATGTGGGAGGTGGTTGGGCTTGCTCAATACTTCTATTGGAAATAGAGATGTTTTCGATCTTTTGGCAGATGACAGTGGCAGTGGCGGTGTGGAAATGCTTTGCCGTTGTAGTGCGCTACTTATAGTTATGTTCTGCCTTGCGGGTGAAGTATTTTGGACCTGGAAAGTCAGAGATCTACCTTAAAGTCTCTAAGTACTAAGTAGTAAAGTAATTTGTGGAAGCAGTTGTTGATTAGTTCCAGCGTGGTAATGTTCCTGGTAGCTGCAGCTTGGATATGTCATATGTGGGTACTGGGTACCTAACTGATTAATCATACACACGCTAGAGGTTTGAATCGGTACGGGGCGGGTAGGTTGTAGCCCATATCTAGGAATATTTTTAACTTTGAGAGAATTAAGATGTTATTGAGCCCTAATTGCAACCGACGTTGCAGCTCAGAGGTAGCATGAATAGCAATCAGGCGATCTAGGGCAGTTGCAAGCCATGTTGCAATTCATGACTAACACGAATCGCGGGGCAATCTGATATTTTTTAAAAAAATCTCAGTTGCAACTATATTTACAACTAGAAAAAAACTCAGTTGCAACTCATATTACAACTAATGCTAGCACAAACAAATTGCGATCATATGGTTAAAAAGTCAACTGACAATAAAGCTAATTCTCAGTCACGCGAATCAGCAAAACGATATGTTCTATATTTTCAATTTTATTGTCAATTTTCGATTTTTAATAGCAGGAGCCTTAGCTCCGGGAGATCAAAAGGGTATTATCGCCTCATAGAACTGAGACAACTTCAGTCTGTGCCATCTCAGCGCTGTAGTTTCGTCTTTGCCGAGTACAAAACATACTTAACAAAGACAGAAAAAAAAATACCCCGCAAACTTTTTGCTGTGTTACACTATGCAAAGATGTTGCTTTAGAACTCTCGGAAGAGTTTGCCTGGTTTATTTTTGTCGCTGTAATATAAATGGCAAGTTGATAGCGCGACATCCATACCAAAAAAAAAAAAGACACGTGGCATCAGCGGCGAAGGATAAAAAACTCTAAGGTGAGGAGAACCCTGAAAAAAATGATACAAATACCAAAATATAAACCAAGTATATTAAGCTCTTATGGAACGTGGAGGAGGATCTAAGCATGTATGGCAAACCCAGGACCAGGACCATCATGAGAGCACCTCTAGTCGTTTGGGCTCCCAGGCCGAAATCCGGCGCTAAATAGTGCTGGATGGATGTAAATTTCGGAGACCTAGTTTCCCAGCTGCGAGACTAGGGGAATGAAGGTGAAATGGCGAATTCAAACGGACCAAGACGAAATACGTTCAAACTTAGCCTAAATTTAGAGATATTTAACATATATAGACGAGTTCGTACATGTATAAGCCAAATTCGTAATATATTCGAATTTGGCTAGAGGGAATATAAATTAAACGTAAAAACACGACGTTCTACATGCCAAAATGGGGGTAGAACGTCGAGTAGTCGTTGCCGTCGTCGCTAGAGTCGTCGTCGTCCTCGGGTGGCTGCGCCTGCTAGCTGTTGCTCTGGCCGGGGGCTCCCCAACGGCTGGAACCTTGGCCAGGAGACGCCGATCCGCATGAACGCGTGGCCAACCTTGATGCCGAGCTCGACGAGGAGGACGACGCCATTCGCCGCGGCATCCAGGAGCTTTCGTGTCGGCACGACATGGAAGGCACCACCGTCGGCGGCGGCATCCCCAACACGGGGAAGTTGCCGCCCTTGATGTGCGTGAGGACGTTCTCGAGCGTGCACTCCACCAGCGGCGGTGGCCGGCGGCATTGTTGCACGCGGGAGGTGGGGAAGGGCCGTCGTACGCGGCAAGTTCGCGGTCGTACCTGTCGCGGAAGAAATGCATCCACACCTCGTAGTTCTCTAGGAAGAAGCGCAGCTCTGCGCGCTGCTCGTCGCTCATGGTGGCGAGCACTGCCTCGATCTCCGGCACCAGGGCGTCGCCTTGCGGCGGCGGCGGAATCGGCACGCCTCCCGCGCTTAGCCGCCAACCTCCCGGCGCGCGGAAGTCCGGCGGCGCCGTGTAGCCCGCCATGTACAGGAGCCGCCCCTCCCACTGGTGGAGGGACCACCGACTGAAGCCATTGTTCGCCGCGCCGTCATCGGGGAAACGATTCACCATTGGAGGAGCCGAGGCCTTTTCGACGAGAGAAGAATGGAGATAGAGGGGGGACGGCGGTGGTGAATGCGGCTAGGCGCGGTAGCTCCAGGATAAATAGAGGGGAGGAGCGCGTGAATTTGAGAAGACGACATTAACTCGCCGCGTGGAAGCTACGCATCGCGGCGACGACTGATCTGCGGCAGGCTTTTACAGCGCACAAAAGACGATGTGATGAGGACGACGATCGGCCTTTCTCGCTGACTAGTCGGGGCCACCAGGCGCGCGGGAACTTTCCTCGACGATTCTCGCGCTTTTGTTTCCTCTAGACTCCCGAGCGCGCCCCAGGGGAGCGGGGTTGACATAGGCTTGCTGGATGAATGAAAGCCCAAATCCGAACGAAAACAAAGATCCGAGAGCGCGACTGAACTATTTTTATCGTCCGGATGAAAAAAGGCTCCTTGTCGGGGAGAAGGCTGGAGGTGACCAACAGGAGGCGTGTCCATGTGACCTGAGCGGTGGTTACTCGTGCCGCCAAGGCCTATGTGGAAGTCATGCTAGCTGCGTCTACCCTATGAGTCTACCGTGTGCGCCGCCAAGGTTCATGGCCACGTCACCGCGCATCGACACATTTATCATTGGATGTACATTGTTCAGCAAAGAGGTCAACGAAGCCGTGGACGTCTCCGTCTCGGGAGATTCTCTGCCACCATAGGAACATTAGCAGCTCAAAACCATTCTTCTTCCATTGGACCAGTTTGTTCTCGATGTGCCTGTCGGAAGATGTATTCAGGTTAAGGGTAAGCTGGTGTTCAACAGATATAATGTCGTTTGTCGATCACTCGATTCAGATCAAAGGTGAGATGAATCCGAGCCATTGGGTCCAACCATGGGCAGCCCGGCCCGAGGCCCGGCCCGAAGCCTGGCCCGAAAAACTCGGGCCTGTGCCTAGAAATGTTGGCCCGACACCCGGGCCGGGCCTGGGTAGCCCGAAAATGCCAATTAACACTACGGCCCAGCCCACGGCCCAACGGGCTTTGTGGGTAATTGGTCAGGCCGGGCCGGGCTTGGGCCTAGATTTTGACCGTTGAGCTTTCCTTGGCCCGGCCCGAGGCCCAGCCTGGCCCGAGACATGGCCAGGTATAGGTCCAACACAGCTACTGCTACACTAGTGTACACCTGATGGTCAGGGATTGTTGATCAGGTCGGCGCATTTCTAGAATAATATGGGCTAGCTATGTATGCACGAACATCATAGCAATGTGACGACAGCGTGGGCCTCCTCGAAGCGCACGACACCAACAAAAGGGTCGTAGCGTGGCGGCCAGGAGCAATAGTGAGGTGGCCATGGCCAGGAGCAATAGTGAGGTGCACATGCCGCAATGGTGAGGCAGCCATGGCAGTTGAATGGGTCGGAATCGAGCGGGTGGAGGATGGAATCGAGTGGGCGTTGGCAGTTGAGGGTTGCGTTGGCAACCGGCAGTGGAAGATAGGTAGAGCTAGTGCAAGGGAAAAAAAAGGGATCGAAGAATGGCCGAAGATAAGTTCGCATCGTGGAGAGAGAAAGATAGCGTTGGGCATGGGCCAAGGAAACGTGTCGTCCGAGTGATAACTAGCCCTATATAAAAAGATCTAAAAAACAGTTGGTAGAGAAGAGTCTTGCCCCCAACACAAATGACCTAGGGTCACAGGCCCTCGGGGTGTAGGCCCAGCAAGACACACTGAGTGAGACTTGGAATTGGACTTGCCCCCATCACAAATGACCTAGGGTAACGGGCCTACGGGGGCAGGCCCGGCAGGCTATCCATCCTCTTCTCAGTGTCATCTCATCATTCCAACTGTGCCCCCGAAGCTGGGCTAGGAGCTCGCACTACCAAGCTCGGCGATCAGGTTGATCCTACGATGCATTTTAAGCAGGCACCAGCCTCCCTGTATTAGCGATGTGGGACAAAAAAGCTAGCGCGCGGCTGCGGCCGGCCAACGCGTAGATCCCGTGGGCCTGTTAGAGTCGGCCCATAAACTGCTGCGCAGAATAAAAGCCTCTAAATTCCAACGACAACCGTTGGCCCACTTCCCGATAAATCAAAGCAAAATACTCCTGATTCTGAATTCTACGGTTTACTGCTCCAGGTAAATTTAACGTTCACTCTACAAGAAGGGTATTCCAATATCGTTCGACTAGAGGGCATAGTATTTCTAGGGAATCGACTTCACAACATCATCATCATTAGCGGAAAGTGAACATGTCATCATGCCATCCTCCTTGAACGTATTTGGCTTGCAGCAGTTTGAGGGCTTCAACTTGATCTCGCGTCGCATTTTCAACGAGGAATGTTTGACCCCAGACCTTCCGCAGCTCTGACCAGAAAAGAATTAAGCAAGCAGAAGATAAGAGTATTGCCAACTGAATGATGTGCAGCTACTTAAAACTAATAGTAGAGAGTTATGTCCAAAGTGCAATTTCAGATATTCATTTGAAAGGAAAAGAAGCTCTGAGAAATCATTTGTTCTGGATGTCAAAATTACTGGGACAAGAAGCATATTCATAATTAAAATTGTTCTTGCAGCCACTCAACATAAAGTTGTTTTCCAATCCGAGATGGCTTCAGGTGGTTGTATTGTACATTTGCCATATCATCCCTCTACTTTATTTCCTATCAGCATTTATCATATTTGACTGATTTATGTACCTATGTCAAACTATGATAATCACATATCCCGAATATGTGCCCAAACCCTCTCGTCAGCCCAGACGGTTCGCCTTGCTCTTGATCCTCAGTATATTTTATTCTCCATATCGTCAAAATCTACAGCACATAGTAGCAACCACGGAGCACTGAGAGTAGATTGCTGCTGGGTCTCTAGCCCTCTACACTACAGCCCAAGGCACCTCTCCCCGTGCCTTGCTCATATCCAGCGTCCCCCATCTCCGGGCAACCATCGCCCCTGCCACATCAGCTCCTAGTAACCTCGGTTCCACACCCTGACATGGTACTGCCGCATTTGTGGTGCTTCACTGAACATGACACTGTCCATAACTCACCTTTCGCCTCTGGCCCTTTCCTTTTCTTGTTCTTCACTCTCCACGCCTTCTCGCCCTATACTTTGTCCCTCTCCGGATCGAGTTCACAGGGACGAGTTCACAGGGACGTAGTGCATGGATTGGAGAACATGGACGGTGATCGGATGTTGCCAGTAGCCAGCAATGCCAATCTGGCAGAGCAGCGTGAAAGCACGATGTGGCCGAATCCGGTGAACCTAAAAGTTGATCAAATGGCTAACAACGGTTGGATTTGCCATCTCTACACTGTTAGATTAGACAATATCAAAGGCTATAGGGTTCAAAGCTTTTCGAGAACACGCAGGAGAGCTGCACGTCATTGTATTAAGCTTAGAAGAGAACAAACATGGTCCTATTTATGAGGGAAACCGGACCGAAAACCAAATATATGATGCCTTCCGGCTTACAACGCACACCCAAACTAGCACACTACAAGCACCCGCCTGCCCAATCACCGGCCAACAATGGCGCGAAGGAATGGCACAAGGTCTCGAAAGCGTGTCACAACCATAACATGATAACCTAGAATGACACTAACTCTAGGAGGTAAACGTTGACGTACGGCCCTCCCAGCAGAAGGCGAGAGGGCGGCAGGACCTGGCAAGACCTAGAGGAAGCAACGTCGAGCAGGCGCCAGCAGAGGGTACATAGCGCTCCGAAGACCCACGCTCAAAAGTAGCGGACACCTCTGGCTCCAGCTGTCGTCAAGGGATTCTCGGGACAACCTCGACAGAGGCTCCAACAAGAGGATGACACCGAAGTACCACCACTGCCTGATCCAACAACTAGATCTAGGGTTTCCCTTGGTGCCCTGGAAGGGGTGAAACGGAAAGGGATCGACGACGCCTTCAATAAAGTAACAGCGCCCGCGTGCATCGCAGTCATCCACAACCGCGCAGGGTTTCTCCCAGCCATGACTTCGACCCCACTGTCCATCGAAACGGAGCGAACAAGAGCCATCATCAATAAAGGTCGCTACCGAAGAGAGATGAGCGTGAAATGACGAGCGAGGGGCCGTAGTCGGCCTTAAGCATCAACCAGCAACCCGACGCGTTGTTGGCCGATCTACCACACCCCTGAGCGGCAAGATGGAGGTCCCAATCCTGTCAGATTAAGTAGGGGCTTATCCACATCCGCACTTGGGTTGGAGCTAGGGTACACGTTGTGGCCTTCGTCCTCTTTCCAAGGAATGTGCAACGGTTGTCGTTCGCCGGTCTCCCTGCCACCGGATCTTCCGGTTGAATAGCGGGCACGTGTAAATTTCCTCCTAGCCTGAAGTTGGCGTGAAGGGAGGCAATTCAGCTTCAACTCGGCGTCCTCAACTTGCCACGATTTCAAGGGTCTAGAGGTAGAGTTGTGGCAGCACCACGCTCCCAAGTGGCTTTGTCCATTGCGATGATAATGCTGGAGCTGCTGTTTGGTTGGACTCAACCGTAACTTAAGTTTACCATGTTGCCCGTAGGGTCCTCCATATTAAATCCAGGGACTGGATTGTAATTATCTTTATTTGAGTCCTTAGGTGGGTTGTACCCTACACGCCTTCTGGCTCTATGCTTCCCCCATCTCCCAATCATCTTCACAGGGGCGAATGTATGGATTGAAGAACATAGATGGTAGGATGCGAGGAGGTGCCCAGCGTGGAGGCGTGGTCACATTTTGTCAATAGCCGGCGGTGCCAATCTGGCGGAGCAGCATGGCTGCCAGGTGGCGGTGTTTCCATGGTGCGATGGTGCAAGCTCTTTCTATGGTGACGATAGACATGGAGGGGCGATGCGCGGTGTGTGTCTACGTCGTGGTTTCCAGCTAAGGGATGTGAAAAGAGAAGTGGCGGCTGGAGCGAGGGGAAAGGAGAGGAGGTGTGGTACTGTGGTCGGTGGATAAAATTAGGGGTCTTTATGTATATTTGAGGTGCTCTGTTACTGTGATAGGTGGGGTCCCAGGTATCCATGGATACTCCATGGGGAGATTTTGCCCCCCATCCCTGCCCAATTAAGCTTTCTGGTACCCACCCCACTAACCCCGCAGGTGGACTTTGCCCCCCATCCTGATTCTTAGCGGGTATATACCCACGGGTACCTGTCCTCACAGGGAAAACTGTCATCTTGAACTCCCGCCCCTAAGGCCACAAGCCCACAATGTACCGGCACACAACCCTGCCGAACTGCCCTTTCTCTCCTGAATTTCTCTCTCGCGCGCGTGTATCTCTCTCCCCAACCCCCAGTCACCGCTGTCGCCTCCCTTCGCACATGCAGCGAACCACCATCGCCTCCTCCTCCACCAACATCATCAAAGCCGCCTCTAGATCTGTGCTCCACCACCACCATGGACGCCAGATGTGAGCCCTCGTATTACCGAATATGTGCCTAACCATCATCGAAATCCTCTTTTTCAATGGACCACTTCTTCCGCGTTGCACTCTACGTTCCCGGACGAACTCAACATCTCGAGAAACAACCACCACCTCCTCGGTTCGATCGCAAACCCTTCCCTAACCACTTCTAACTTGCCATGGCCGAGCAGACGAACGAGGCCAGCCCCTTATTCAGTCCGAGCAGGTCGAGTATGAGAGGACGTAGGAGATCGACTGGAGGAACCAAAAACTCAACATCTGAGGAAACAACCACCACCTTCTCCATTCGATCTCAAACCCATCCCTACCCACTTCTAACTTGCCAGGTTAGGTAGACGAACGAGGTCGTTCCCTTATTCAGTCCGAGCAACTAGAGTAGGTGAGTATGTGGGCTTGCCCCCCCCCCCACCCCCCCCCCCCCATCTCAAATGAGGGACGCGCACACATAGCACGCTTCGCGTGAGATCATCCGGGTGAAAACTAGTTTTTCCGTACATAAAAAGATCTAATAAAAAAACAGTTGGTAGAGAAGAGTCTTTGCCCCCAACACAAATGACCTAGGGTCACAGGCCCTCGGGGTGTAGGCCCAGCAAGACACACTGAGTGAGACTTGGAGTTGGACTTGCCCCCATCACAAATGACCTAGGGTAACGGGCCCACGGGGGCAGGCCCGGCAGGCTATCCATCCTCTTCTCAGTGTCATCTCATCATTCCAACTGTGCCCCCGAAGCTGGGCTAGGAGCTCGCACTACCAAGCTCGGCGATCAGGTTGATCCTACGATGCCTTTTATGCAGGCACCAGCCTCCCTGTATTAGCGATGTGGGACAAAAAAGCTAAGCGCGCGATTGTGGCCGCCAACGCGTAAATCCCGTGGGCCTGTTAGAGTCGGCCCATAAACTGCTGCGCAGAATAAAAGCCTCTAATATCTAACGAGAACCGTTGGCCCACTTCCCGATAAATCAAAGCAAAATACTCCTGATTCTGAATTCTACGGTTTACTGCTCCAGGTAAATTTAACGTTCACTCTACAAGAAGGGTATTCCAATATCGTTCGACTAGAGGGCATAGTATTTCTAGGGAATCGTCTTCACAACAACATCATCATTAGCGGAAAGTGAACATGTCATCATGCCATCCTCCTTGAACGTATTTGGCTTGCAGCAGTTTGAGGGCTTCAACTTGATCTCGCGACGCATTTTCAACGAGGAATGTTTGACCCCAGACCTTCCGCAGCTCTGACCAGAAAAGAATTAAGAAAGCAGAAGATAAGAGTATTGCCAACTGAATGCTGTGCAGCTACTTAAAAGTAATACTACAGTAGAGAGTTGGGACAAAAAAGCTAAGCGCGCGGCTGTACCGTCCACGCGATTGTGGCCGGCCAACGCGTAAATCCCGTGGGCCTGTTAGAGTCGGCCCATAAACTGCTGCGCAGAATAAAAGCCTCTAAATTCTAACGAGAACCGTTGGCCCACTTCCCGATAAATCAAAGCAAAATACTCCTGATTCTGAATTCTACGGTTTACTGCTCCAGGTAAATTTAACGTTCACTCTACAAGAAGGGTATTCCAATATCGTTCGACTAGAGGGCATAGTATTTCTAGGGAATCGTCTTCACAACATCATCATCATTAGCGGAAAGTGAATATGTCCTCATGCCATCCTCCTTGAACGTATTTGGCTTGCAGCAGTTTGAGGGCTTCAACTTGATCTCGCGACCCATTTTCAACGAGGAATGTTTGACCCCAGACCTTCCGCAGCTCTGACCAGAAAAGAATTAAGGAAGCAGAAGATAAGAACAGTATTGCCAACTGAATGCTGTGCAGCTACTTAAAATTAATAGTAGAGTTATGTCCAAAGTGCAATTTCACATATTCATTTGAAAGGAAAAGAAGCTCTGATAAATCATTTGTTCTGTACGTCGTAATTACTGGGACAAGTAGCATATTCCTAATTAAAATTGTTCTTGCAGCCACTCAACATAAAGTTGTTTCCTAATCGGAGATGGCTTCAGGTGGTTGTATTGCACATCTGCCATATCATCCCTCTACTTTATTTCCAATCAGCATTTATCGTATTTGACTGATTTATGTAGGTATGTCAAACTATGATAATCACATATCCCGAACATGTGCCCAAACCCTTTCGTCAGCCCGGACAGTTCGCCTTGCTATTGATCCTCAGTATATTCTGTTGCCCATATATCATCAAAATCTACAGCACATAGTAGCAACCACGGAGTGCTGGGAGTAGATTGCTGCTGGGTCTCTAGCCCTCTACACTACAGTCCAAGGCACCTCTCCCCTGCCTTGCTCATATCCAGAGTCTCCGATCTCCGGGTAACCATCGCCCCTGCCACATCAGCTCCTAGTGACCTCCGTTCCACACCCTGACATGGTACTGCCGCATCTGTGGTGCTTCACTGAACATGACACTGCCCATAGCTCACCTTTCGCCTCTCGCGCTTTCCTTTTCTTGTTCTTCACTCTCCATGCCTTCTCGCCCTATACTTTCTCCCTCTCCGGATCGAGTTCACAGGGATGTAATGCATGGATGGTAGGTAGGTCTTGGGAAGGTGCCCAGTATGGAGGCGTGGTCGGACGTTGCCGGTAGCCAGCAATGCCAATCTGGCAGAGCAGCGTGAAATCACGATGTAGCAGAATCCGGTGAACCTAAAAGTTGATCTAATGGCTATTAACGCTTGGATTTGCCATCTCTACACTGTTGGATTAGACAATATCAACGGCTATAGGGTTCAAAGTTTTCTTTTTGAGAACACCTGGAGAGCTGCGCGTCATTGTATTAAGCTTACAAGAGAACAACATGGTCCAGTTTATGAGGGAAACTAGACCAAAAACCAAACATATGATGCCTTCCGGCTTACAACGCACACCCAAACTAGCACACTACAAGCACCCGCCTTGCCAAACCACTGGCTAACAATGGCGCGAAGGAAGGGCACAAGGTCTCGAAAGCGTGTCACTGCCATAGCATGACAACCTAGAACGGCACTAACTCTAGGGAGGTAAACGTTGACGTACGGCCCTCCCAGCAGAAGGCGAGAGGCGCTCGAAGACCCACGCTCAAAGTAGCGGCCACCTCTGGCTCCATCTGCCGTCTAGGGACTCTCGGACAACCTCCACAGAGCCTCCAACAAGGGGATGACACCAAAGTGCCACCACTGCCTGATCCAACAACTGGATCTAGGGTTTCCCCTGGCGCCCCGGGAAGGGGTGAAACGAAAAGGGCTCGACGACGCCTTCAAGAAAGTAACGGCGCCCGTGTGCATCGCTGTCGTCCGCAACCACACATGATTTCTCCCAGCCCTGACTTCGACCCCACTGTCCACCAGAACGAAGCGAACAAGAGCCATCATCAATAAAGGATGCCACCGAAGAGAGATGAGCGCGAAATGGCGAGCGAGGGGCCGTAGTCAGCCTTTAGCATCACCCAGCAGCCCGACGCGTTCTTGGCCGATCTACCACACCCCTGCGCGGTGAAGCAGGACGGAGCGATGGCCCGGCATCAGCCACGAAGAAGGGCAGCGGCGGCGGCCCAGATCGGGCCCGCCAACACCTGGCGCGAGCTCCGCAAGCTCCAGCACACGGGCACCACCGCCGCTGCCTCCTCGCTGGGCGCGAATGGCTCTGGCCCGCCCAGCCCAGATCAGGCCCAAGCGCCGCCGGAGCTAGCATGCCGCACCTCGCAGCCCGGCAAGACGCATGCGCCACGTGACCGCACGCAACTCCGCGCGACCATCCACCTCTCCAACGCCGCTACCCACCGCCAAACGCCGCGGCGTTCCGCAACTGCCCCTCTCCACGCGAAGAGAAGACGAGAGGAGCCCGCCCCACCTTGCCCTCCACCTTCGGCGGCTGGGCGCCACCACCACCACCGGCGCTGGCTGGAGGGGCTCGAGATCTAGGGTTTTTTTGTTTGGGGGAGGGAGGTGCCCTCCGGAGCCACCCGCGTGAGCAGCCCGGGAGGGAGAGCTCGGATAATCCAAGCCTAGATAACCGCTCTAATAATCGGTTCAAAGTTATTCATACACTACAAAAATAAACTAGGTAGCTTCACATGTTTCACATGTTAAAAGCCAGTAGTCATAACATACACAAAACACATAATTCAAGGTATGTATTGATATATTTGAATGTAACAATGTGCATTCGACGCCCAGAAATCCAAGGATATGTACTTTCATCCTAAATAAACATGCACGATATTTTACTTGATGATAAATATGCGTAAAGATTTGTCGCAAAAAATGATTATGCATTAATTGTGTAAAGATTTGTTGAAGCAATAATGTTTATGCCTATTCCTAACTTACTGAGAAAGGAAGAATGCATTTCCCAGTAGCATGGTCCAAATTTGGTTGTCAGATCTGAAATGTATATGTCCATCGAAGGTTTTTGGTTCATGAACAAACGATGCTTAAATTTATGAGCTGTTCATGTTAGAGAGTGAGCAAGAGAGGCAGAGAGCAAGAATGGAAAGCGTTGCATACTAGGAAATAGCTCAAGTACGAGATATGTTTTGCAAAATGTACGGGAATTGTGATGAGAAACGGGTGAGGTAGAAGGTCTTTCATGCAAAAAAAGCATGAATCTTAAGTAATGAACATCCCTGATAGGTCAGGGGCGTCCAACTGGTCGTACGAACGCATTTTTGGTATAAACGAAAACAGTTCAAGTCGTTTTCATGCATTTTTAAATAAATTGAGGGACTGTCACATTACCAACAATAAGAAACAGCTGGGCATGATAAGGGAAAACAGACAATGGATGCAAGGTCACAAGTTCAGGCATACCAGATTTATGCATGGGCGAGAGGCACATGATTATATCAAATCAAAGCGAGAAACTTTTGCCAAATTCTCCAAAATGTTAACTGCTAACACCGCATCATCCCTGATCATACAATAAGAACTAAAAGTAAGTAATAACATCAAAGGTTGCGAAACCAGTATTGCAAGAGAGTGTAAGAGGCAAGCGTACCGGTAGATTGAGGCTGTGCACTTAACGATATCAATCAGAAAAGCAGATGAAAGTGCATTCTTAAAAATCTCTGGTAGGCTCTCTGGTGGAATCGACTGGTCACATAACAAGAATGTGACAAATTAGTAATTTACACAACCGGATTAATTTAAGGAGCTAAAAAAACGAGAGGCTGTCAATAACAAACCTTTAACAACTGTATTTGCTGGGCAGGGTCGTCAGAGATAGCTCTCCAAGAAACCTCAAAATCATAAGCTGTCTTTGGTGTCTTCACACTTTTTACAGTGCTGGACATATACCGTGAAGCAGCGCGTGATGCAAGATCTTGTACTGATATTTCTGGTGCAGGCTTCTGTTTAGCATCTCGAGGTTGCTGCATTAAATAATAGAAAAGTGACCGAAAGAAGCAAAACCTAGTACAACTTCACCAAATTGCGATAAATCAGTTCTTTATATAACAATTGCAGTGAAACTATAAGACAAGTAAGCTCTTAGATGCAGAATGCTTTAGTACTGCGATGCACTAGGGAGGGTTTACCCTCCACCTACTCCTTCAAGATTTTCCAACCACACAAACCATCTGATCCACCCTGACATCAACAGCCAAGTTGCAAAAGAGTTAACCAGTATAGTGGCAGACTTTTCTCTGCTTGAATTGACATGTTTGCTACTGGAAGACAGTCCAGCAACTGAGCTTGGACAGGTTTTGGCTTTTGACAACTCCACATACATGAAACAGTTGTTTCACTTTTGACAACTCCAAATACACGAAACAGTTGTTTCACATATCTATAAGGATCAGCTAGTGCAGAAAAATGCATGAACAAGCAAAGCAACCCATATGCTATGCAGGCTATATCGTTGATGATGCTAACTATACCACGGTATAAGCTGAAAAGTACTAATACAATACGTAAATCATATTTCTGTTGGTTTTTAAACAACTCAGATATCATGGGTATCGATAGCCAGAAAGGCTGTAGTCAGAACGCACCAGCATATTATTGTCTTTGAGGCTTGCACCGGATCCTCCTTTCGACGCACCACCTGCAAACTCTTTGATCCCAGATCTCCCAGACGAATCAACTTCCATGAAACTGTCCTGTAGAATTACATCACATATTACACATCCTAACAGGTTTTCTGAATAGACCTGCGGTGGAACGTAACCAACTCTACAAAGATAGAACAGAGGGTGGCTTGTATTGACATGATTTGAGCTAGTTCAAAATTGCAGAGCCATGTGCGTGTCTTGTTGTAAGGTAACCGAGGGTGGTAGGCAATTATTATTCCTTAAGGACAAATGCAGAAGTATCATGCAGTAGAACCTACCTTCTGGGGACCAGTTGCTAGGTGAGAAGTGATATCTTTTCTATCTCCAGCTTTATCAAATTCAGAAATTGTATGTTTAGCTTGAACTGAACTTCTCTTGGACATTTTATGCATAATTAGTACAATCTTAAACAGTCGTATTTTGGTACAGCATCTAGCCTGGAACACAAAATTACTATTATGCAGACACAAAAGGTAGGCTGAAGTTTGGTCAGATGCCAGATGGAAACTGATGTAAGGAATTGCTCACCTCCATGAGTAGGGCCTTTATCTCAGAATATTGTTTCCTCAGTTCTGGATTGTTAGCATCAACACTTACCGCAAATTCAGCATCTGTTATGAGAATAAGTAATGTACACTAGTTGTCAATGTTCACACAGACAACAATTAAGCTTAGAGACAGGCATGGAGAGTTGAAACGAATATTACCATCCATTGCTTCCTCAAACACAATCATGGTTCTAGTGTAGTAGGAGCTTGCCTTCTTAGTTTAAGGTACGCCATAGCTCGGTTCGCAAAGGAAACCGTCGTGGGTGACAAAGCGATACTTCTCGAGCAGCACTCGATCGCTTCGGCAAACTTCTTCTGTTTGAAATACTCATTGCCCTGCAAACACAACCACATCAAACAGCATGTATAGCTTCACAGAACCGGTCTCGGGCTCTCAATACAGCAGCCCAAAATTCTGTTTTCTACAAATCAGCACAAGAGTTTGCACTGGGACGGCTATATACTGACCTGCTCCTTTTCCGATGCGGCGTCAGGCATTGGTTCGTCGTTCAGATAGATCGAATAGTTCGGGCGATTGTAGCGGCCACCCATCTTGAATAACAACAACGAGAAGGAGAAGAATTAGATGTTCGGATTCGATTGTGCCTACCAACTTAAAGATGAGAGCAACCGGAGCATGAGCAAGCTAGCTAGGGCTTCCTTACCATCTCCAGTCGGCCAGTCCACGCCGGTCCAGTACCAGCAGAAGGGTGTAGGGGGTGGCGTCCAGTCCAGTACCAGAGAGGGCGTAGGTCGTGGTTGGGTCTTCGCCGTCGACGGCGCAGTAGCAGGAGGCGGTGGGATTAGGGGGTGGAGGCCGTCGGCGGCGCTGGTGGTGGTCTTCCATGATTTGGGGAGAAGAAGCGGCCGGTCAAGCTCGAGCCATTCTGCCGTACCTGGTTAGCTCCAGCCGACGGCGATTTACACACAAATAACCCTTTGTTGCAACTATAGCGCACATCATAGCTCACATCGTAGCACATAGATTCAAACAACACGTAGCAACAGAGACATGGTTCGAAATGACATAGGGTTCACAACTTAAGCGATCACATGCCAATGTAGATGATGTACTAGCTAATGAGAGAATCCATTACCACGAAGTTCAGCTCGGAAGCAATAGAAGTTGATCTAGGAGCCACACCATCCTACATGTTTACACAAATACACCATATTATGAGCCATTCCTAACAAATATGAGCAACACATACATGAGAATATATCCAAATAAGTCATCACACATACATCACATACATACATATAAATACATATCTAGGGATAAAAAACCATATTATGAACCATTCCTAACAAATATGAGTTATTCCATCACAAATAATATGAGCAACACATACATGAGAATATATCTAGCTTTTGTATCACATATACATCACACATACATGAGAATTCATATCCAAATAAGCCATCACAAATACCTCACATACATACATCCACTTGCATAAGAATATGGATACCTCACATACATATATCCTCATTGAAATTTGATGTTTAGGGTTTCAACAAATCTAGGATTTCAACACATAGATACATGATAATATGGATTTCACCACATACATGAGCACATTGATTCAATTTCTAAGATTTTCATATCTAGGGTTCCATGTCTAAATTGAATTAAATCCGAGAAAATCATGGATGAAACAAAGGTGATCGAGGGAGAATACCTTGAGGAAGGGATTGGGAAGAGATTGGCCGGACAGATCTGATGATTTGGTGGTGGATTTGGTGGGGGGAGAGGGGGGAGGAGGAGGAACCGTCGGCCGCCCTTCTTCTTCACGCGAAACAGAGAGGAGAAAGAGGAGAGCTCGGGCTAGGGCGGGCGCGGGGCGCCACACTTAAGTGGATGTGTGGCGCCCTTCCGAGCGGCGCCACAGGTTCGCAGTGTGGCGCCGCTGGGAGCGGCGCCACACAACCTGCCACGTCGGATCGGCGCACAGCTCAGCGTCGAGGGCGCCACGTCGGCTGGGAGAGTGGCGCCGCACGCACGGGCGCCACACAGTGAGGTGTGGCGCCGGCGTGAGGGGCGCCACACAAAAGGGTTAGATGGGTGAAATAGTTTGGTCGGAGGGTCAGTCTGTGCTATAGTTTCAGAAAAGGGTTATTTTTGTGTAAATCGCCCCAGCCGACTAGGAGGGCTGAGCCGCTGAGGGCACGCAGGTGCGAAAGGGAAAGGGGTAATATGGACTTTGCATATATGGGAAAATGGCAGATCATTTTTTAAAATTAAATCACAGGATTACACAGGCATGTCCTCCTATCACTACTAGCTTCTTTATACCACATATAAATGAGCTGCATAATTTGCAACACGCCCAACAACTATAATTGCTAAAACAATAAAAAGTTCTTCCAATCTCTCTAATCTTTTAATATATAGTAATCTCTTGATATATAGGTCTAGCTTCGATCTATCGAATAAAGGCTTAAATAGGGACACATATTTGGTGCAGATGGGCACCAGTGATATCGTTTAAAAAAAATATTTTTGAGTTTTAAATTTTTTTGAAAAATTGGCTTATAGTCAATGATGTATCCCACAAATGTGTAAAATATCAATTTCAAATACTTTATATTCTGAGCTACATAAAAATGTAAAAGGTGTAGATTTGATTAGTCATTTTAAAATCTCCAAAACATATCAGATTTTGTTATTTTTGTCTAACACAAAATGAGAAAAACGGATTGAGATTTCGCATTATTGTGAGATGTATCACTCACAATCTCTAGAATTATTTTCAGATTTTTTGGTAACTTGTAAAATAACTTTTAATTTTTTTTAATGGCGAGAGCACAGAAGCTTGGAAGCCAAAAGCACTTTCCGCTTAAATAGCCTTTATCTAAAGGTGCTAGACTTTAGAAAGCTCAACAAGGAGCCACTTGTAACAACACTTCCTCCAGAAGGAGGCTCATCCCTCCTGGAGATATTCGGGGTGTCCGTCGACTTCCCCTTCGTCAACACCATTCTTATCTACGATGGGCGTTGTTCTAATAACGTCTACCAGCGGGAGGACTAGGCTGGGAGTACAAGAAATTCTTCTCCAAGAAAAAATGGTTGTCAAGCCACATCACAAACTCTTCCCTCTTCGGATTCGAGGTATCATCTCGCTACCAAGCTAGGCTCCATCTCATTTTGATTGTGGATCCAACTTCTGATACAAAAGGTATCATCGGTCCATCTCGTCACATATCAGCGTACGATGTCGCCTTCCTCATTGTAGTTCATATCCCCGCTACCAAGAAGAAAGGTAGTGAATACCTTAAACTCTTGTGGAACGCGGAGGAGGATCTGAGTATGTAAGGCAAACCCAGGACCAGGACCATCGTAACCAACATGGTCGTGTCCAAGTGCCTATGCGGTGGTAACTCGTGCTACCGAGGCCTACGTTGAGGTTATGCTGCGTCTACCCTGCAAGACTTCTTCCATGTGCGCCACCAATGTCCACAGCCACATCACCGCACACATCGACACGTTTATCATTGGTTGCACTGTTTTCAGCAAAGATGTCGATGAAGCGGTGGATATCTCCTTCTCGGGAGCTTCTCTGCCGCCCCAAGGACATTCTCGTCTCGAAACCATTCTCCTTCAATTGAACCATTATGCAAGCCAGTATATTCTCGCGGTGCCAATCAGAGAATGTGTTCAAGTTAAGGGGGAGTTGGTGCTCAACGGATGTAATGTTGTGTCCAACGATCATTCGATCCAGATCCAACTCAGAGCCAATGGGTCCAAGACAGCTACTGCCACACTAGTGTACATATGATGATGGTATTGTTGATCAGGTCGCCCTTCTAGTGTAAGATGTGGTTAGCTACCATAGCGATGGATAAATTCCTGGGCTCCGATAAATTCTGTGTATTGGTTCACAGCGCTTACACAATAGAACAACGATGCACACTTTATAAAACATCTTGGCTAGCACGGGTTGTGCCTGCGCAGTGAAGTACTACACAAAAGAACTCTGAATATAGCAGAACAAGGCTTGCATGACGGAGTATGTAAAATTTAGCGCATTACATCATTTAGCTCAAAAGGTGGTTGTTCTATACTAACAAGTAACAACGCCCGTTGTTTTGTGGATGACTAGATTTGGCTAGGACCAGCAAGGCGGCAACGGGACTTGCATTTTTCTTTTCGAGAAAAATGTGACAATGTTAATGAATTGTGACCTATAACTCGTCTAAAAGATAAGGGATTTCTATTTTCGTGCCCTAGGTTCCTTAGTTGTGCTCAGTTTTCCCCAGCTCCTTAGTTTTTTCTCAGTTTTCCCCAAGACCTTGTCTGAAACCATCACAGGTGCTGTAACGGCCGGTTGCCCGACGGTTGACCGTTTTCTTCTGACTAGTGGGGCCACCTAGAGCCCGCAAAGACACGTCAGATCATCCATCTTTGTTTGACCGTAAGCATCGGTGTATCCCTGACCAAAACGTGCACGAGTGGGGCTTCGGTATATCGAATGACAAGTGGGCCATGGCGCTAATACAAGGGGCAATACACGGGTAGGAATAGATTTTGACTACAGCGATGGCACGGAGGAGGTGGCCTGCGGGGTGCCGAGATGAGATCGACGTCCACAAAGAACTGCATGAGGCGAGACCAGACGCATTAGATAGATATGAACTAGACGCATTTAACCATGCAAAGAAGAGAAGAAATGGTCGACGACATCGACGACTACCTCAAAACTTTGACTGACCGTGTCCGACACGAACGCGAGCAATGTAGAGAAAACTAGTGTCTCTCCTTTCTGGCGTGTATAGATGGATGCTAGAAGAGTGTGGTGGCGAAGGGAAAGACCTCGCGGTGGTCCGTGGCGTCCGAGCATAGCGGGGCGGCGTGGCCGTGCCCACAGCGGCGTGCATGCATGTTCGGCATTGGCATCAGCATGTACGTTCGGCATTGGCCTCGGCGGTATCTCTGGTGTGTCAGTGATCGAATGAGGGGACGGGATTGACGGTGCATCCTGATACGTCTCCGACGTATCGATAATTTCTTATGTTCCATGCCACATTATTGATGATATCTACATGTTTTATGCATACTTTATGTCATTATTATGCGTTTTCCGGAACTAACCTATTGACGAGATGCCGAAGGGCCGCTTGCTCGTTTTCTGCTGTTTTTGGTTTCAGAAATCCTAGTAAGGAAATATTCTCGGAATCGGACGAAATCAACGCCCAGCATCTTAGGATCACGCGAAGTTTCCAGAACACCCGAGAGCCGCCAGAGGGGAGCCCTGGGGGCCCCACACAACACCCTGGCGCGGCCAGAGGGGGGGCCGCGCCGCCCTAGTGTGTGGGCCCACCAGGCCCCCTCCGAGGCTGCCCTTCCGCCTATTTAAGGTCTCCGTCGCGAAAACCCTACCACGTTCGACGAAACCAGAGAAAACCTTCCAGAGCCGCCGCCATCGCGAAGCCAAGATCTGGGGGACAGGAGTCTCTGTTCCGGCACGCCGCCGGGACGGGGAAGTGCCCCCGGAAGGCTTCTCCATCGACACCACCGCCATCTTCATCAACGCTGCTGTCTCCCATGAGGAGGGAGTAGTTCTCCATCGAGGCTAAGGGCTGTACCGGTAGCTATGTGGTTAATCTCTCTCCTATGTACTTCAATACAATAATCTCACGAGCTGCCTTACATGATTGAGATTCATATGATGATGCTTGTAATCTAGATGTCATTATGCTAGTCAAGTGGATTTTACTTATGTGATCTCCGGAGACTCCTTGTCCCACGTGTGTAAAGGTGACAAGTGTGTGCACCGTGTGGGTCTCTTAGGCTATATTTCACGTAATACTTATTCACCGAGTTATGATTTGAGTTGGATGTCTCTATGAAATTGTGGTGTGTTAGTACCTCCTGTGAATGCTCAAAGTGACAGCGTGGGGTGTTCATTAGTACTTGGGAATGCATCTTTAAGGTTTGCCTACATGATGAATTAGTGTTCGTTATCTTGCCGTAGAGTAATTCGGAGTAGCATAGTGAAGTGCTTATTTATATCTCTTTATGATTGCAATGTGTTTAGTATCACAATTTATCTGTGTGCTACTCTAGTGATGTTATTAAAGTAGTTTATTCCTCCTTCACGGTGTAATGGTGACAGTGTGTGCATCGTGTTAGTACTTGGCGTAGGCTATGATTGTGATCTCTTGTAGATTACGAAGTTAACTATTGCTATGATAGTATTGATGTGATCTATTCCTCCTTTCGTAGTGTGAAGGTGACGAAGTGTGCATGCTATGTTAGTACTTGGTTTGGTTATGTTGATCCGTTATGCACTCTAAGGTTATTTAAATATGAACATTGAATATTGTGGAGCTTGTTAACTCCGGCATTGAGGGTTCGTGTAATCCTACACGTTAGTGGTGTTCATCATCCAACAAGAGGGTGTAGAGTCTAGCATCTATCTATTTATTCTGTTATGTGATCAATGTTGAGAGTGTCCACTAGTGAAAGTATGATCCCTAGGCCTTGTTCCTAAATACTGCTATCACTCGCTTGTTTACTTGTTTTACCGCATCTTTACTTCCTGCAATATTACTACCATCATCCGCACGCCAGCAAGCACTTTTCCGGCGCCGTTACTACTGCTCATATTCATTCATACCACTTGTATTTCACTATCTCTTCGCCGAACTAGTGCACCTATTAGGTGTGTTGGGGACACAAGAGACTTCTTGCTTTGTGGTTGCGGGGTTGCATGAGAGGGATATCTTTGACCTCTTCCTCCCCGAGTTCGATAAACCTTGGGTGATCCACTTAAGGGAAACTTGCTGCTGTTCTACAAACCTCTGCTCTTGGAGGCCCAACACTGTCTACAAGAATAGAAGCACCCGTAGACATCAAGCACTTTTCTGGCGCCGTTGCCGGGGAGGAAAGGTAAATGGCACTCACACACCGGATCCCGGCAACGAAGCACTTTTCTGGCGCCGTTGCCGGGGAGGAAAGGTAAAAGGCACTCATACTCCGGTCGCAGGTAATAAGTACTTTTCTGTTGCCGTTGTGTGTGTGCTCGAAGCTATTTCCTTTAGATCCTGCAATTGCATCTTTTTGTTTCTTGTTTACACTAGTTAGGCATAATGGACAACAATGAGCTTCTTATTCTATTTCCTGATTTAAGACATGGATGGTTTGATGCGAAAATTAAAAAACCTATGGAACATATTAGTATGAACGCTTTGAACACCATTGTTGCTAATGATATGGAAAATTCTAAGCTTGGGGAAGCTGGCTTTGATGAGCATGATATTTTTAGTCCCCCAAGCATTGAGGAGAAAATTTACTTTGATGATACTTTGCCTCCTATTTATGATGATTATAATGATAGTAGTCTTTTAGTACCGCCTTGTTATGGAGGATAAATTTGATTATGATTACAATATGCCTCCTATATTTGATGATGAGAATAATAATGATAGCTACTTTGTTGAATTTGCTCCCACTATTACCAATAAAATTGACTATGCTTATGTGGAGGGTAATGATACTTTTATGCATGTGAATAAAGATGTTTTATGTGATACTTATATTGTTGAATTTGTTCATGACACTACTGAAAGTTATTATGAGAGAGGGAAACATGGTTGTATACATCTTAATAATGTTAAGTTTCCCTCTTTATGTTGAGAATTGTGAAGTTACTCTTGTTTTATCCTCTTATGCTTGTCACTTTGTTCTTCATGAATTCATTTGTGTACAAGATTCCTTTTCATAGGAAGCATGTTAGGATTAAATTTGTTTTGAATTTGCCTCTTGATGCTCTCTTTTGCTTCAAATACTATTTCTTGCGCGAGCATCATTAAAATTGCTGAGCCTATCTTAATGGCTATAAAGAAAGAACTTCTTGGGAGATAACCCATGTGTTTATTTTGCTACAGTGCTTTTGTTTTATATTTGAGTCTTGGAAGTTGTTACTACTGTAGCAACCTCTCCTTATCTTTATTTTATTGCATTGTTGTGCCAAGTAAAGTCTTTGATAGTAATGTTGATACTAGATTTGGATTACTGCGCAGAAACAGATTTCTGTCTGTCACGAATCTGGGCAGAATTCTCTGTAGGTAACTCAGAAAAATCTGCCAATTTACGTGCGTGATCCTCAGATATGTACGCAACTTTCATTCAATTTGGGCATTTTCATCTGAGCAAGTCTGGTGCCACTTTAAAATTCGTCTTTACGGACTGTTCTGTTTTGACAGATTCTGCCTTTTATTTGCCTCTTTTGCTTTGTTGGATGGATTTCTTTGTTCCATTGACTTCCAGTAGCTTTGTGCAATGTCCAGAAGTGTTAAGAATGATTGTGTCACCTCTGAACATGTGAATTTTTGATTATGCACTAACCCTCTAATGAGTTTGTTTCGAGTTTGGTGTGGAGGAAGTTTTCAAGGGTCAAGAGAGGAGGATGATATACTATGATCAAGAAGAGTGAAGAGTCTAAGCTTGGGGATGCCCCGGTGGTTCACCCCTGCATATTTTAAGAAGACTCAAGCTGTCTAAGCTTGGGGATGCCCAAGGCATCCCCTTCTTCATCGACAACATTATCAGGTTCCTCCCCTGAAACTATATTTTTATTCCGTCACATCTTATGTACTTTACTTGGAGCGTCTGTTTGTTTTTGTTTTTGTTTTTGTTTGAATAAATGCTTGTGTGGGAGAGAGACACGCTCCGCTGGTTCATATGAACACATGTGCTCTTAGCTTTTAATGTTCATGGCGAAGGTTGAAACTGCTTCGTTAATTGTTATATGGTTGGAAACGGGAAATGCTACATGTAGTAATTCTAAAATGTCTTGGATAATTTGATACTTGGCAATTGTTGTGCTCATGTTTAAGCTCTTGCATCATATACTTTGCACCCATTAATGAAGAAATACATAGAGCTTGCTAAAATTTGGTTTGCATATTTGGTCTCTCTAAAGTCTAGATAATTTCTAGTATTGAGTTTTGAACAACAAGGAAGATGGTGTAGAGTCTTATAATGTTTACAATATGTCTTTTATGTGAGTTTTGCTGCACCGGTTCATCCTTGTGTTTGTTTCAAATAACTTTGCTAGCCTAAACCTTGTATCGAGAGGGAATACTTCTCATGCGTCCAAAATCCTTGAGCCAACCACTATGCCATTTGTGTCCACCATACCTACCTACTACATGGTATTTCTCCGCCATTCCAAAGTAAATTGCTTGAGTGCTACCTTTAAATAATTCAAAATTTATCACCTTTGATTTGTGTCAATGTTTTATAGCTCATGAGGAAGTATGTGGTGTTTATCTTTCATTCTTGTTGGGCAACTTTCACCAATGGACTAGTGGCTTCATCCGCTTATCCAATAATTTTGCAAAAAGAGCCGGCAATGGGATTCCCAGTCCCAAATTAATTAACCTAAATAGACACTCCTCCATGGTATGTGATTGTTGGACGGCACCCGAAGGATTCGGTTAGCCATGGCTTGAGAAAGCAAAGGTGGGGAGGAGTGTCATCATAATAAAACTAAAATAAAAAGGCACTCCTTCATGGTATGAGATTGTTGGCAGGCACCCGAGGATTCGGTTAGCCATGGTTTGTGAAAGAAAGGTTGGAAGGAGTGCCACCCAAAAATAAAATTCATGGGAGCCGCTCTTTGAAGGTTTGTCTGGCAAGGGGGTTAGAGTGCCCACTACCATTCGTTGACAACAACAAACACCTCTCAAAATTTTACTTTTATGCTCTCTTTATGTTTTCAAAACCAAAGCTCTAGCACAAATATAGCAATCAATGCTTTCCTCTGCGAAGGGCCTTTCTTTTACTTTTATGTTGAGTCAGTTCACCTATCTCTCTCCACCTCAAGAAGCAAACACTTGTGTGAACTCGTGCATTGATTCCTACATACTTGCATATTGCATTTGTTATATTACTCTATGTTGACAATTATCCATGAGATATACATGTTATAAGTTGAAAGCAACCGCTGAAACTTAATCTTCCTTTATGTTGCTTCAATACCTTTTACTTTGAATTATTGCTTTATGAGTTAACTCTTATGCAAGACTTATTGATGCTTGTCTTGAAAGTACTATTCATGAAAAGTCTTTGCTCTATGATTCATTTGTTTACTCATGTCATTACCATTGTTTTGATCGATGCATTCATTACATATGCTTACAATAAGTATGATCAAGGTTACGATGGCATGTCACTCCGTAAATTATCTTTGTTATCGTTTACCTCGCTCGGGACGAGCAGGAACTAAGCTTGGGGATGCTGATACGTCTCCGACGTATCGATAATTTCTTATGTTCCATGCCACATTATTGATGATATCTACATGTTTTATGCATACTTTATGTCATTATTATGTGTTTTCCGGAACTAACCTATTGACGAGATGCCGAAGGGCCAGTTGCTGTTTTCTGCTGTTTTTGGTTTCAGAAATCCTAGTAAGGAAATATTCTCGGAATCGGACGAAATCAACGCCCAGCATCTTAGGATCACGCGAAGTTTCCAGAACACCCGAGAGCCGCCAGAGGGGAGCCCTGGGGGCCCCACACAACACCCTGGCGCGGCCAGAGGGGGGCCGCGCCGCCCTAGTGTGTGGGCCCACCAGGCCCCCTCCGAGGCTGCCCTTCCGCCTATTTAAGGTCTCCGTCGCGAAAACCCTACCACGTTCGACGAAACCAGAGAAAACCTTCCAGAGCCGCCGCCATCGCGAAGCCAAGATCCGGGGGACAGGAGTCTCCGTTCCCGCACGCCGCCGGGACGGGGAAGTGCCCCGGAAGGCTTCTCCATCGACACCACCGCCATCTTCATCAACGCTCGCTGTCTCCCATGAGGAGGGAGTAGTTCTCCATCGAGGATAAGGGCTGTACCGGTAGCTATGTGGTTAATCTCTCTCCTATGTACTTCAATACAATAATCTCATGAGCTGCCTTACATGATTGAGATTCATATGATGATGCTTGTAATCTAGATGTCATTATGCTAGTCAAGTGGATTTTACTTATGTGATCTCCGGAGACTCCTTGTCCCACGTGTGTAAAGGTGACAGTGTGTGCACCGTGTGGGTCTCTTAGGCTATATTTCACGGAATACTTATTCACCGAGTTATGATTTGAGTTGGATGTCTCTATGAAATTGTGGTGTGTTAGTACCTCCTGTGAATGCTCAAAGTGACGGCGTGGGGTGTTCATTAGTACTTGGGAATGCATCTTTAAGGTTTGCCTACATGATGAATTAGTGTTCGTTATCTTGCCGGAGAGTAATTCGAGTAGCATAGTGAAGTGCTTATTTATATCTCTTTATGATTGCAATGTGTTTAGTATCACAATTTATCTCGTGTGCTACTCTAGTGATGTTATTAAAGTAGTTTATTCCTCCCGCACGGTGTAATGGTGACGAGTGTGTGCATCGTGTTAGTACTTGGCGTAGGCTATGATTGTGATCTCTTGTAGATTACGAAGTTAACTATTGCTATGATAGTATTGATGTGATCTATTCCTCCTTTCGTAGTGTGAAGGTGACAAGTGTGCATGCTATGTTAGTACTTGGTTTGGTTATGTTGATCTGTTATGCACTCTAAGGTTATTTAAATATGAACATTGAATATTGTGGAGCTTGTTAACTCCGGCATTGAGGGTTCGTGTAATCCTACACGGTTAGTGGTGTTCATCATCCAACAAGAGGGTGTAGAGTCTAGCATCTATCTATTTATTCTGTTATGTGATCAATGTTGAGAGTGTCCACTAGTGAAAGTATGATCCCTAGGCCTTGTTCCTAAATATCGCTATCGCTGCTTGTTTATCGTTTTCATCAGTATCTTTACTTCCTGCAATATTACTACCATCATCCGCACGCCAGACAAGCACTTTTCTCGGCGCCGTTACTACTCGCTCATATTCATTCATACCACTTGTATTTCACTATCTCTTCACCGAACTAGTGCACCTATTAGGTGTGTTGGGGACACAAGAGACTTCTTGCTTTGTGGTTGCGGGGTTGCATGAGAGGGATATCTTTGACCTCTTCCTCCCTGAGTTCGATAAACCTTGGGTGATCCACTTAAGGGAAACTTGCTGCTGTTCTACAAACCTCTGCTCTTGGAGGCCCAACACTGTCTACAAGAATAGAAGCACCCGTAGACATCACATCCCGACGGTGACCTAGCAGTGGCGGCGAGCATAGTCGTTCTGACCATGCCGATATCGGCATCGGCATCGTTTGGAGGCTGTGGTGCTCGAATCAAGGTGGGATTTGTTTCTTGTACGCCAAAAGTGATTTGAAACAAGTTTCGTGTTGAAGGTTAGGTAACGAAAGTTTGTAACTAAGCCCAAAATTATACTAGCGCCATGGTGAGGTTCTTTTTGATAGAGCTATACGGTTGGGCAAACTTTTTTGACACTTTTTAGATAGGGTTCCTTGTTGTTACACGTATGGCATCATGTATGGCAAATTTGGGGTCATTTGGAGATGTTCGAAAAAATCACTTTGCGTAAACGCATGCCGTTTCGTCTCACTCGAAACCAGACTTTTCTAACAAGGTGATTTTTTCTACATTCTCTAAATGACCTCAAATTTCATACAGCTGATCTTCTATACATAGATAGATAGATTGTTTCGTTTTTACATTTTTCGAACTTTTTATTTCCCTTTATAATACCCAAATGATTTTCAGGTCAAAACCTCGAAAAACAGCATCATGTATGGCATCATTTTCGCCCTGAATTTCAAATTTTGTGAAACTTTCCCTTTTAGATATTCCTTGTTGTTATAGATATGGCATCATGTATGCCAAATTTGGTTAGGTCTCACTGAAACCAGCTTTTGTAACAAGTTAGGTTTTTTCGACCTTCTCAAAAGGGATTTTTTTCTACCTTCTCTAAATGACCTCAAAAATCATACAGACGATCTTCTATACAAAGATAGGTAGATTTTTTGCGTGAAAAGGAATGGATACAACAAATCGGTGATGGTTTATCATTTTTTTCGTGAAAATTAATGGCTACAACAAATTGGTGATGGTTTATCATTTTTTGCGTGAAAATTAATGGCTACAACAAATCGGTGATGGTTTTCATTTTTTGCGTGAAAAGTAATGCCTAAAAGAGTTTATAATTTTTAGCGCTTGAAAATGAATACAGAAAACCGTCCTTTAGCATACTTAGAGAGTGGAAGGTAACCGCCGATAGAGAGAGAGAGAGGGGTTATCCTGCCCGTTAGATCATACGATCAACGGTCGGCGGGCACGATCCGCGTGACATGGGCTAGACCAATCAGGGAAATGTTGCACGTCTGCGAGAATTTGTGGAGGGAGAGGGCAAAACTGAGTAGTATCAAGAAACCAAGGGCACCTGTGTAATAAACAGACTAAGGGATTCAAATATGAGATTTAAAAAATGGAAAATGCGTGTTTTGTACAATGAAACCCATCTTGGCCTACCTCAAACTATTTGCAATACAAATATACATGAGTTTGAGAATTGTGGCCTCATTTAGACAAAGTATGTTTTGGGGAAAGCTGTTTTGGGAAGGGCTTATTGTGGAAAACCATGCACCTTCATAGCTACTAGGTGATTTGAGAAGGCCTTTGAGAAGTGGCAATTCGTGGTAAAACTTGATTTATCTATGACTTATCTATGTTTTGAGAACTGGCAATTTGTGGTAAAGACTCCATGAGTATGTGCCACTATTTTTCGGAATTTTTTGCACATTAAATGACTCATTTAACTAGTTAATCCCATTTGTTGACTGTCTCGTTGACCAGCCACTTGAGGGTAAAACTGAGCATATTGCACTAGCCAGTATTAGCACTCAAGGGGAAAACTGAGCACACAAAAAATGCTAGTATATGACTCGAGGTTATACCTGAGTATATCTAAATTTCCGGGGTTAGACTCGAGGACGCGTGTTGCGGTGCGGAAATGGAAGACGTGCAATTGTTGACGCGTAGACGCGGGTCGCGGTGCGAAGTCGAAGACGTGCAATCGTGGACGCGTGTCACATTGCAGAAGTCCAAGACGTGCAGACGTGCAGCGGTGGACGCGTAGGACGCGGGTCGCATTAACCACCCCTCGCCTTTATAGACGCCTCCTCCCACTATCTCTGTCACTCTCACTCTCACTCGCCCACGTAACGTCGCCTCTCTCACGTCCCATCATCTTCTCCAAAGCAAAAAACCCTCTCCCTCTCCCTCTCCTCTGTCGGCGAGATGGACAAGGAGAATGCCAATCCCATCGTCCACGGCGCCGTCGGCTCCAAGCGCGACGCCTCCCTCTTCGACGTCGTCCCCTCAACGGTCGTCGCCACCGCCGCCGCCGGTGCATCGGAGGCTGCTGCCGCCGGTGGCGGTCAGATCCCGCCGGGATTTGACCCCTATGAGCCGGTGTCGTACGTCCCGCCCCCGAACCCCTACGACACCTTCCTGGAGGACCCATGGAACGAGGTAACTACGGTTTGCTTCCTTTTTTGTTCCCCATTCCTTTTTTAACCCTATTTTTGCTGGTGTAGATGGATCTGTAGATGGATGAGTATTGGGCTAATATTTGCGCCGATTTTATTCCATTTTTTTATCACTTCTTGATTTCGTTTAAGATTTGGGGTTCGGCCGTTCGGTTAATTTATGCAAGTAATAATTGGATCTCAATCAGTTAATTTATGCAAGTAATCATGGGATCTCAATCAGTTATTTTATGCACTAATCAAAAGATATCAACCGTTTAATTTTGCAAATAATCTAGAATGTGTTCAAGTTCAGATCTGGAATCTGTTTCTTTGCCTATGATGAATCGTTGGGCACAAATTTTTACAGGGAGGGTTCAGCGAACCATTACTATGTACAAAGGTGTTGTGCATGAGCTTTGGTTCGCTAACACCTTCCCTGTAGATATATAATCATGCCCACTCTAACTGAGGCTGACTCTGTTTTTCCTAACTTTGTTATCATGCACGTTCGTCATCGTTGCAACTTATTCACTCATAGTTTCTGTTTGATATGGATCAGCTGTCTGGCAGCGACGTCGGCAGCGATGACGAGGAGGAGGACGTCAAGACTCTCCAGGTGCTGCGGAGGCTGCAGGTCGGCCAGTACATCTCCTACTTCGCCAAGGGTGTCTACAGGTGCCCCTTCTGCACTAGGAGACTCGGCGGCACGGACTTCAACTGCCTCGTCACGCATGCCGAGAACATCAGCAACACCTTCCCCAAGGTCGGCACGATGGTGAACGTCTACTCCTTCCGCGCCAAGCACACGGCTCTCGGCATGCACCTCCGCAGCATGCAGCGGGTGGAGATCTCCGTCGGGCGCATGCCTCCGCTCAAGCCCAAGGCTCCCAAGGGGAGCAGCAGCAACAAGTGGAGGGAGAGCCAGATGGGGTAGGAGGAGTCCTGGACGTGTGCTGTTGCTGCCTCCCATTTTGTTGTTGGGATCCCTTTGTTGTTAGCTAGGGATCCCTTATTGTTATGTTGTTAGTATGATGGTGCTGTGAAGAACCTCGAACCTGTTACTATGTTGGCTGCTGTGTATGCAGCTTATTATCTAGGGAGGGATCCCTATTATCTATCCCTATTCTACTATATTTTGTTGGCCCTACTTTGTTTTCTCGATTTACTATGATCTGTGAATTTATCGTACATTACCCTGGAGATTTGCTTCTAGATTTAACTACATACATATGGACCAGAGGGAGTACTAGATTTGCTGCCATATTGGGCAAACAACGAGGGCCAAAAGGCACAGATAATTGAAGAAAGATAGAAATGCAAGCTTCTCTAGATTTGATACTATTTTGGTGAAAAGGACAGAGAGAAAGAGGGGGAAAATGTGCTCTTAATAATGCCAATTTGGGGCCGAGAGAGACAGAACCCAGCTCCTGCTCACGTGCAACCAAACGCGGTCTCGTCCTGTCCCACGCGGTCCCTTTCTACCAGCCCCACGCGACGCGGCCCCACACGACGCGGCCCCGCACGTGACAGAACGGTCAACTAAACGAGAATCCTGCCGTCTGAACTGCTTCTGCGGGTTTCAAACAAGGGCTTGAGGAAAACTGAGGAAAAACTAAGGAGCTGGGGAAAACTGAGTACAACTAAGGAGCCAGGGGCAGGAAAATAGAAATCCCAAAAGATAATTGGATTTTTTCCATTTTTGTAAGAAAACACATGAGTGTAGGTGTCGTCGTGGTGAACAAACAGATGCCATGGGTAGGCTTAAGATAGGGGTCGGATGTGCGCAAGGGGATCCGGGAGAGGGGAGGAAGAAGGTGAAAACCCAGGGAAACTAAACAAAACAAGCTCAAGCAAGATGTGTGTATTTGATCTTCAAGAACAGGGAGCTACACAACGTGGCCTCTGGCCAGAGGTTGAAGAATTATGGTCGCTAGCCTACTTCCTATCGTAAACTCCCCAAGATTGTATCGATCATCCGTCTGTCCCGCACAGGGGAACCCCTCCTCTCCTTATATAGGGGAGAGGAGGCTTACAAGAGAAGGAAACCTAGGGGTATCTTTGCCGACCTAAGCTATTTTATAAAGCTTCTTTGACTCCAGGATGACCCTCCCTTCTTTAATCATAGGCCTGGTGACCTTGTCCGGTCTCTTTTACGTCATCTTCCTCTTTGGCCTCTGGGCTTCGATTAAAGCTGAACCACTTTGCTCATCTTGTCCTTTGGTCCTTGAGAGAATCTTGGACTGGGGTGCCGACATGATACAGTTGAGCCTATGTCGGATCCCCGGTATCTTCACCTGTGAGAACCCGCTTCTTATCCTTTGTACCTTCTGATTTCACTTCATGGGCGTACCTCCGGCTTAAACATCGCCGGTTGCCCTTACTCCGGTATAACCCTCCTGGTATACCGGTACGTTCAAACCTAGCACTGCTAAACTGATCTTTCAGTATCCGGATTAATCTTTAATCCAGTTTATAAATACTTTATCATGGCATATTTGCCATAGTCTTGACCTACTGGGGGTCATCCCCCCGACATTAGTCCCCGAAGCTGGTGTGGCCCGGTTGAGTCATCCGATGGATCATGCCAGGTTCCTATTCCGAACGCACCGGATTAATCATTCCGGTTTCAACTTAAATCAGGCTGACATCTTGTCGGACCCGTCCAGATAAACCGAACTCCTGAGAACCTTTTCGGCCTCTTTCCGGCTGTTTCTTAGTCTTTAAGTTTTCCTCGGCGAAGTCGAGAATATATCGATATTAGTGCATGTTAGTGATATGTGCACTGTATCTGACGACGGAGTGTCAGCGAGGGTCAAATCCCTCGTCTCCCGCGCACATTTATTATTCCGCACTTGATCTATGTAACCCTCCGTGTGGCCTTCCCATTTCGCGTGTATCACTGTGCCACGTGGCGGCCCAACCGCCGAAGCATGGCGGGCCGAACCGTTTCCGGCCCACTAAGCGCCCATGCCTATTTAAGGGGTGACGGTTCACCGTCGTTCCCATCGTCTCCCTCACTTTTCACCATCTTCGCCTCGAACCCTCTGTGAACTGCTCCTCGTGCTCCTCCGCCGTCGTTCTCCGCCAGAGCCCCTTTTCCACCGGCGAACTCTGTTGCGCCACCGAGGAAGGTCTCCGCCGCCCATTCGAGGTCAGTGCGCACCGTTCCCATCTCCTTTTCTTCCTAGCCTTCTTAGTGTTCATCCTCGGGTACGGTAGATTTACTTACGTATTTTTTCTCTTCTTTTTCTCTTGTCTTTAGATCTCCGCGAGCGAGTAGGATCTGTGAAAGTTGTTTTTAGGTAGCACCGGTATAGTTAGACTGATGGCTTCCGAAGAGTCCGATCTCGAGCTCTCCGGTGACTCCCGAATAAGCGGAGAGAGTGAAGAGGCCAGGGCCCGAGATATCTGGGGGGCATGAAGATGTCGCGGATCAAGAAACCGGCGAGCACGAGCAAGAGGCCGGTGGGCAGGAGCAAGAGGTCGGCCCAAATCCTGTGGCTTACTCGCGAGGCTGCTGGAGGGGCTCCGATGTGACCCAGGCCAAGATAGACTGGCTATACCGGTCGCGGAGGATACCGGAAGGGGTAACATGCCGGATCCCGGATGATGAGCGAGAGCCCGTGCTGAATCCAGGGGAAGTAGTAGTTTTTACCGCTCACTTCGAGCGCGACTTTGGCCTGCCGGCGTCGGACTTCTTCCAGCGCTTCCTTGACTTCTATAAACTTCAACCCCACCATCTTCCCGGCAACGCCGTTTTCTACCTTTACTCCTTCGTTTCTTTGATGGAAGAATACGTCGGGATCTTTCCTACTGTCGAGACCTTTGCTTGATTTTATAATCTCCGGATCAATTCCATCCACGACCCTAAGTTACCACTTCCCAAGCCAATAGTTCAATACGGGGCGTGCATAATCACGCCCCGCCAGAAGAGCCCGTATTACAAACTCTCCGGCCTATAATCTTGCCGGAAGTGGCAACAAACCTTCTTTTATGTCAAGAATTCTGGCCCCACAGACGTCATCAACCTACCGGCGTACGTCCCTGGCGAGCCCTCTAGAACCAACTGGCAATTCAACCCAAAGGATAGCCACGAAGAAACAAACCGGATTATCCGGTTTATCAAGAAGCTCAAAAGGAAAACCGAGCTCACAGCCGATGACATTGTGCACACGTCCATCTCACGTCGGGTTCTTCCTCTTCAGCGCCGCGCTCACAAGATCTGCTAGATGAGCGAATGGTTTGATCCCACCCGGATCACTACCTTCCGGCTCACTAGGGCTGACGTGGCTGCCAAGGCCAAATTAATTTCTAAAACGAAGATGTCGGTTGATTGGGAATGGGGCTTGGAGCCTCACAACCGCAGACACCCGCCAGCAGCCCAAGTAAGGTTTTGGGGACTCCAGAATGTCAAAATTCATCCTCTGACTTGTTTTATCTTGTGTGTTGCAAAACTTTGCCTGTATTAGCGCCGAGCAGCCGACTTCTTTCACCCCAAACTACACCGAAGAGGATGAGGAGGATCCGGATCCTTTCAAAACCACTTCCGTGCACGAGATGGACTCCACCCGCAACACGGGCTTCGGTAAGCCCTCATCATTTCCCCCATCACGAACTCGGGCCAAAGATTCTGGCAGCGAGGGAGACAATTGTGTTATCCTGGAGGTACTTGACCCAATTCCCATCTCTTATGCGCTTCCCGCGACATCGGTTTCAGCTGATCCGGATCGCTAGGTGATGGAGGACACCGTGCCGCTCTTTCCAAGCCCGGAGCGCCTCCGGCCTCTCGATCCCGGAAGGCTCCCACCACCGAGGCTGGTTCCAGTGGTGCGCCCTCCTCCAAGCGCCGAAGGTACCTGGCGCAGGTCCCTCGCGAGAAAAGAAGAGAAAGACCATTCCGACCTCATCCGGGTAAATCTGTTTACGTTCTCTTCCGGTTTAAACTTGTGCCTTTGATATCACTCGTGACTAATACCTCTTTTTCCATATCTCCGGGCTCCTCTGGAACTCAACCAGAGAGTCTCTGGCATGGCCCAAAAAACCCCAAAGACACCAGCAGAACTCAAGACAACATCGAAGAAGAGGTAGATCCCCTCGTGGCGCCCAGTCCTCATGAGGATAAGCACCGCGCCCCTCACGCAAGCCCGGCACGCTCTGGTGCCGGCAAGTCTCCTTTCCCCCCTCGAGGGCCTACAGCAAGTGATGGGAACACGGCCCCTGGTAACGAAGATTACCGTGTCGAGGTGGATTTTACCTCGCCTCCCGAACCAGAGAACCCCGGCGCCGGCAACATGGGTGCTGGTTCAGAACAAGCCGGGCGGTCGGAACGTTTAGTGGTTCCCCTGTCCTTGAAAAAACTAGTGAAGCTCCAACTGGCTCACCGAAGAAGGCTTCCTCATCCACTCCACCGGTAGGTTCCACGCCGTCCTCTCCTGCCAAAGGCTCAGCTGTGTTGCCGCCGGCATCCTCCAAGAAGCCGCCAACTGCTCCTCCAGCCAAGAACGTCTCCTCATGGAGGGGCACATCTGTCACTTCAGAGCAACTTTCCAGCGCCCTCCAGGCCACCGTGGCTCAGCCCACCAGCTCTCGAGCCCTTACGCTGCATACCGGACGAGCTGCGGCCTCCATCAGCGAGAAGATCTCGGCACAAACTGGCCGGATCATTGAGCTGAACCGTGGCGAAGCTAACCTGGGCTCGCTTCAAAGGTATGCCGACGAGTGGAATATCTCGGACATGACTGAAGCTACCCTCAGCCTGGGCAAGGATGGCCAGCCTGTGGTGGACACCCGCGGCCCCCGGAACACGGTGCAACACATGCACTAGTTCAAGCGCTGCATGCGCGACTTCAACAACGCCTGGTACGACGTTGACAAGAACGTGCCGGTAAGTTTCCTTCCGGATTTGAATTCCCACATCATTCCGATATGCTTTTAACTTAGATCTTATAGATATATCCTCATAGTCCCCGAGTTTTTTTTTTGAAACTTAGATCTTATAGTCCCCGAGTTTTGGATTAAGCACGTAGTACTTAACGTGAAACTGCTCAAAAACCGGCATACATAGTCCCCGAGTTTCGGGTTAAGCACGCAGTTCTTAGCGCAAAATTTGCCGAAAAACCGGCATACATAGTCCCCGAGTTTCGGGTTAAGCACGCAGTTCTTAGCGCGAATCTTGCCAAAAAACGGCATCCCTCACGGTTTATTTTTGACTCTTGCAGGGCGTGCTGGAATCGGGCAAGAAGATGTTCGAGCAGCTGATGTGGGAGCACCGCGACCTCACTGAGGCTCATGCCGCACTTCAGCTTGCCCACAGTCAGTGCTGAGGTTTGTTTTTCGTTTGCTTTCTTTTCCTGACCGACTTCTTTCATACCGGTTCTGCATTTGTATAACTTTGTGCACTGGTTTCTTTTCTTGCAGCCCCTCTTTCGGAAGTTTCTCAGCTTGGTGAGCTTATCGGTCGGGTCACCGCCCTCCAAGGTTTGTTGCATCTATCGGTTTCTTTTTCCTTGTTAATTTTTTCACTTTGCTAACTTCTTTTATTCTGGTTTCCAGCCGAGAAGGAAAAACTTGCCCTCCAACACCAGAATGAATTGCAGGCTCAGAGGAATGAGACCGCAAGATTGAAGGAGGAGTTGATCCAAGCCAGGCTGCGGCACGACAGCGCGCTCAAAGAGGCCATCAAAGCTGACAAGGCTGAGGTTGAGGAAGCCAAAACCTCTTTGATTGAGCTTCATGAAAAGGAGGTGAAGGAAGTCAAGGACCAGCTGCATCAGGAGATCATAGAAGAGCGGGACCTACGGGAGCTGGAGAGGCAGCAGAACAACCAGCTGGAACTGGTCCAGATCGGCGTCGGCAAGATCATCAAGGATCTGGGCGACAAAGTCCAGAGTAAGTGCCTTTCTTCTTCTCGGTGAATTTTCTTATTCTCCCGGTTTGTTCTCATACCGGTTTCTTTTACTTTTTCCCGCAGGCATCTTCCCTGAATCTCAGGCACGTGTCGCAGAGGCCGTCGCCAAGGTCCGGGTTGAGGATCCGGCTTTAGATGTTGCCCCCAGGACTACTGAAGAATATGTCTCCGCTCTTTGTGCTCGCGTGTCTCATTTGAGCAAACTCGCCAAGCTTCCGAATGTTGCGATCAAGGCTTTCAAATGCTTATGGCCTGGTGAAACGGTGCCAACCCGTGTGGACGCATCGCCGCCCGACTTAACGAATCTGGCGCCCGGCTTCAGGAATGGCGATGCTCTGCCGGGCGCTCTGGTGCAGACACCGCTTTGCGGTTTGTTTGCTCCTGGTATGAGAACCTGGATTTGGACACTTTGACCACCATGCGTGGCGATGCTCCAACTGACACCAATCCGGACCTCACTGCCAAGCGTCGCGAACGAGCGTATCAGATTGCTCATTACGCGCCCGTCAGCACCTTTATACCGGTTCCCGCCGATCTCGAAGATGCCGAGAGTGAAGATGAGGATGAAGCTGAGGATGCCACTGCGGAAGAAACCGCCACCGCCAATGACGAACCTGCCAAAACTGGCCAAGCTCCGAAGAGTTCTTCTCCGGAATATGCCTGAAACTTTGCTCCTGTCTCGAAATCGCCCGGTATGCCGGGTTGGAAGATGTAATATACAATTTAAGTCCTTTTGGTGCTCTAAACTTGTTAGTTTGCTAGGTCCGGTATGTCCGGTATGCTTTAGACCTACTATGTCTGTTTGAATTATGCTTGGTTTTCGTGAACCGTTATGTCAAGCACTCCGGATTCAGTCCCGAGTTCAATTCGGTGTTTGCTTAGCTCTTTGACTTTGGCTCTATCTACCTCTTTTGGGCGTTTTGACGTATGAGGTCCAAAGTCCTTTTTCCAAACACACAATTTCTTGAACTTAGAGAAAAAACTTTGAGTAACTCGAAAATTTTATAAAAACGGTATAACCGGGGTTAGTTAAACTTTCTTCCGAATTGTTTGTTTTCGGTTTATTTCTCGCCTTTCATGTGTTCAAATCCTTCCGGTTTGTCTTGCTTGCCACGAAGCCGGGTTGCGGACAGCAGCTAAGCTGAAGATTTACCTTTAGGTTAAACACACTACTAAACCAGAAAAGCGAACTTTAAGCAAACTAGCCAGCATACAGAAAAAATAAACACATTGCATGCAATTTCGATAAAGGCAGTCCCCGAGATACATTCGAGGTGCCGGCATACATAGATAGCAAAATACCAAAAAAGTACACTAACTTCTTACACTACATCCTTAGGATTAGAAAGGGCGAAGTAGAGTGATGTCTACGCACGCTTCTATTCCTGTAGACAGTGTTGGGCCTCCAAGAGCAGAGGTTTGTAGAACAGCAGCAAGTTTCCCTTAAGTGAATCACCCAAGGTTTATCGAACTCAGGGAGGTAGAGGTCAAAGATATCCCTCTCAAGCAACCCCGCAATTACGATACAAGAAGTCTCTTGTGTCCCCAACACACCTAATACACTTGTCGGATGTATAGGTGCACTAGTTCGGCGAAGAGATAGTAAAACACAGGTGATATAGATGGTGGTAATATTGCAGGAAGTAAAGATGCAAAGAAACAATGAAACAAGCGATGTTTGCAGTATTTGGAATCAAGGCCTAGGGATCATACTTTCACTAGTGGACACTCTCAACATTGATCACATAATAAATAAATAACTTCTCCTCACTTGTGCTACATTCACACTCTCTTGTTGAATAACAAACACCATTCATTGTGTAGGGCTACAAGAGCTCCCTCAAGCCGGAGTTAACAAGCTCCACAACATTCGGTGTCGAGGGTGCTCCTCGGCAATGCCCTCCGATAGGGGCTAAGGGTTGATGGAATCCTGCAAGCTGACACGAGACATCGGTTCACAGACAAGCGGGGAGAGCGATTTACCCAGGTTCGGGGCCCTCGATGAGGTAAAACCCTTATGTCCTGCCTGTCTGTTCTTGATTATGATGACAATGGGTTACAATGGGGTGCCGAATAGTTTGGCTGAGATCTCGTCGAGATGGCTAAGCGCTATGGTGACTTAGCTCTAAGCTCTTGGTGGCTAAGATTGCTAAGATTGATTGTGTCCCTCGGCAGCCCCTCTCCTGGCCTTTATATAGGAGGCCAGGTCTCAAGAGGTCTAACCGAGTACGACTAGACTTTACAATAGATCTATCTCTAAACTTTCCTTGTTCAGCTCCTTCCGTGTCTTGTACTTCAAGGAATCTTCCGTTGCACCGTCCTAGTGGCCCACCTTGCCATCGGGTACCTTCATGGGCCTCCAGCTAGACCGTATAGGGTAGAGCAACATCGGTTACCCGAAGGGTAATGCCCACGTCAGTAGCCCCCGAGTGTCTAGCCGAACATAGTTCGGGTAGAGACTGAAGCATATCTTCTTCTGATGTCCTTCTCCTCGATTGTCCTTGTTTTCCTTGAATCTGCATCACCTTCTTCTGTCGGGTGCGCGTCAGCGCTCCCGATGGGAGTAGCCCCCGAGTCTAGGTACGGATGCTTGCAATCCGTGCGTAGACTCAAGTTGTACCACTCGAACATTTTGCTCTGCCGAAGCTTATTCCGCAAGTCTTCGTATTTCATCCGATATATTTTCCTCATGCAAGGGATAATGAATAACGTGCCCAACTTTTGCTGGTTAACTGCCGATGGCAAAACAACGTTACCCTACACAGAATCAAGTCCCCGGGCATGATCCTGGAGTGCAAAAAAGTTCTGTCGGGTGCGCGGCCCTCGCTCCCAATGGGAGTAGCCCCCGAGTCTGGGCACGGGTGCTTGCAACCGAGTGCAGACTTGAGTCGAGCAATTATCTCTTCCTTCAAGGCTTTTTTCTTCGAGTCTTCATTCTATCGGGTGCGCGTCCAGCGCTCCCGATGGGAGTAGCCCCCGAGTCTAAGTGCAGATGCTTTGCAATCTGTGCATAGACTCAAGTTTACCATCCGATACCTTTTTATTCCTTCGACTGCCCTTGACAGCGTCCATGATGTCACTGATGACGTGCTGCTGCTGTGGCCCGATTGACAAGACTTGACCTGACGGGCCCACCCTAGTTCTGCGCGGGCAGTTTTTAGGAATTGACCAGTGCAGGTGCGGCGACCGAGGCGTCTCCTCGATTTTCGCGCGACGTGGGAATAATGGGCCGCCGGTTCCGTTCCTTCTTTAAGCGCCACATGTACAGCCAGATCTGCTCCACCTCCCACGACGTCTGCGGAGTTATGGCCACGATCTCACACAAATTCTTATGGCATAAATAGAGGGCTTCCTCGTTTTTACTTTTCACGCCTCTTACTGCTCATCTTCTTGCTCAAGCCTTCCTGCCTCCTCTGCTCCTTCTTCAGAAGCTCCGTACGCCATGGGCAAGAAGAAGAACACCAGCACCTCGGACGCGGCCAAAGTCAGCCGCAACTGGAGCGCCTCCTCCATTTCCAGCCGCGACGTGAACAAGCTGCGCTCCCTCGGCTTCATCTCCGCATCTGAGGACGACATCCGTCTCCTAGGTGCCGTTTCTCGCCCTCAACCTCCGAAGGGCTTCACCGTTATGTTTTTTGCCTTCTTGTTTCGTGGTCTCTCTCTTCCTGCCCACGAGTTCCTTCGCTCCCTTCTATTCTTCTACGGGATCCAGCTTTGGCAGCTGACCCCAAACTGCATTTTGCATCTCTCCATTTTTATTACTGTCTACGAGGCCTTCCTTGGCATTGATCCCCACTGGGGTCTTTGGAGGAAGATTTTTTAAGTGAAGCGTCACAACGACAGCAATGCCCCCCCCCCCCCGTCGTCGGTGGCGTTGGCTTTGTTGTTAGGAAGGAAGTCGATTACTCCGACTATCCAATGAAGGAATCCATCCAGGGTTGGCGCAACAAGTGGTTTTATCTGCGAGACCCTGTGGTGCATGGGCGGCGCTCGAACCTCCCTCCTTTCGAAGATGTCTTGATAGCTAAGCCGAAGAAGTCCTGGCGAAACGTCCTTTCTCCCGAAGAAAGGGTGGTAGCTGACAGGCTTTTTGACCAAGTCGTCGCTTTGAAGAATACGGGGGACTTGACGATGTGCGGCACTGAAGTAGTCTCAGTGTTCCTGCAACGTCGAGTACAGCCACTAATGTCTCGACCCCACCAATTATGGCTTTACACTGGCAAATGCGACAAGTCTAGGGTCACCTCTTCCGACCTTTCGGCTGAGGACCTTCGGGACGAAGTCCGCCGTCTGACATGCCTCAGCATGAAGGACAACATTATCTTGACATCGGCTCGTCCCCCTTATGATTTTCACCATCTTCCGACTGAGGTAATTCTTCACCGTTTTTTGCTTGTTGTTGTTGCTTCTTTCTTTACTGCGCTTTACGAGCTTTCTTCTCCCGACAGGCCCCCTCCGTTGCTCAATGCTATCCTCCTCCACCTGAAAGTGGTGTGGAGCCAGAGGATGATGATGATGACTCCGAGGAGACCGAGGACGTCCAACACGCCCTTGAGGACAGCGATGTCCAAGAGGAAGACGCTGCCGAGGATGATGCCTTCATTAGGAGCAGGCGACACAAGCAGGTACACGACGATTTTATTACAACGGCTGAATCAAGTCCTAGCGGACAGGATGTTGATGCCGTTGGGACTGCTTCGCCTCCTCCTATCCAGGAAAGTTCGACAGGTTTCTTCGCTGCTGAAGATGACCTGGACCTGTAAGCATTTTTAGCCCTTCTCTGATGTACTCTTTACCGCCTCGCATACTAATTGCGCATTCTTCTTATGTAGCGCTGATGATGATGATGAAGTTCCTCTTGCAAAGAGGGCTAAATTATCTGTTGGAAAAAAGGCATCAGCTAAGGAGCCGAATCCTTCTCCCGCCAAGTCGACGCCTCCTACTAGGACGGTTGTGGAGAAAATTCCCGTGTCGAAGGTTATTCCTCCAGGCGATGCTCCTACTTCGTCGGTTGGTCGTGACCACGTAAGTATTTAATCTATCTTGCTTTGCTGAGTTTCTTTTGTCAACTGAACCTTCTTGATTTTTTTTTCTTCAGCCGATTTACGCCACAGTCGATGCTATGGTAGATTTCGCCGAGCAGTTTACCCGACTGGAGGCTGAAAACACCCAGCTTCGAAAGACTGTTAAATCTTCGGCTGATCAGGTGCTAGAGGCCAACAGGCTTGCCACCGACGCCAAGAATGAAAATGCCTTGCTGAAGGAGGAGTTGAAGAAGCTGAAGCGGCAGATGAAGGATGAACAAGATGCCAGGCGTGCGGCAGCGATTGCAACCGACAAAAAGGAAGGCGTCCTCCGTGAATCCATCAAGGAATTATTGGGTAAGATTCACGACACATAGTTTCTTTCTTGGTATTGCCTCACTAGTTACTGATCCCCTTTTTCTTTCAGAGGCCGCTAATATAACTGTCACTCGACGCCATCAGCTTCGGGAGGACTCTACAGCCGATGCCCTGTCGCTTGCCGCTGAGTCTAATGTCCAAGTCCTTGGACTTCTGCAAAAGACTAAAGGAGCGTTGTCGAGGCTATTCTCGATGATCTTCCCGAAGATGAAGCAGGACAAGACTCTCAGCGAGATGGCGGATGCTTTCCTTGTTGATCCTTCCGAGCCTGTGGAGGTATTGAAACGCCGTTCCCGCTTGTATGGGGCGGTCCTTACTTTCCAGCTGCTAATGGGCCATGGGATGGGGTCGGATTTAGAGAGGTTATCTAAGGCATTGCCTGTGGATGATGACAATCATTTAGTCGACCTTGAGCCCTTCAAACGATCGGCAGTGACATGTGCCAATCAGCTCCTGAAGTTGGTAGATGAAGCACAAACCAAGCCTATTCCTGAAGCTTCCCCTGGCTCATCATCTGCAGTCCCTTGAACTCTTGCTTGATTTATTGTAAATAAGACCAATCGGAATTTGACTTATTCCTGTTTTATTTTGGCTCTGTTGCTAATTCGAACAATCTTTTGAATGTAACGTATATGCCAAGCGCTCCCGATGGGAGTTTTTATGTTAATGCTGCTCTGAACTGGAGACTGTACTGCAGATTCCTTCATCTTCTTCCCGTGCCGAGCTTTTTCCAAATCCTTCGAGTAATGACGAATCGGACCTTGTTCGCCGCTTACGTGACCAAGTGTCTTGTTTAAATAAAGACATCACTTCTCTTCGCGCAATGGCAGCCTTGGTGAAGAAAAAGGGGGAAATAGCGACTGCTATCGAGCAGTACGCTCTCGATGGTCTTCATGTTGCTACCGAAAGTTTGGGTTGTAAGTATTGGCCCATGATGTCTACGGGTGCTTCTATTCTTGTAGACAGTGTTGGGCCTCCAAGAGCAGAGGTTTGTAGAACAGCAGCAAGTTTCCCTTAAGTGGATCACCCAAGGTTTATCGAACTCAGGGAGGAAGAGGTCAAAGATATCCCTCTCAAGCAACCCCGCAATCACGATACAAGAAGTCTCTTGTGTCCCCAACACACCTAATACACTTGTCGGATGTATAGGTGCACTAGTTCGGCGAAGAGATAGTGAAATACAAGTGGTATGAATGAATATGAGCAGTAGTAACGGCGCCGTAAAAGTGTTTGCTGGCGTGCGCTTGATGGTAGTAATATTGCAGGAAGTAAAGATGCGATGAAACAAGAAACAAGCGATGATTGCGTATTTGGAAACAAGGCCTAGGGATCATACTTTCACTAGTGGACACTCTCAACATTGATCACATAAATAAATAAGTTCTCTTCCTTTGTGCTACATATACTCTTGTTTGATAATGAACACCATTCGTTGTGTAGGGCTACAAGAGCTCCCTCAAGCCGGAGTTAACAAGCGCCACAACATTTGACATTCATATTTAAGTAACCTTAGAGCATAATAGATCTTTGCAATTTAAACCGAGTACTAACATAGCATACACACTGTCACCTTTACACTATGAAGGGGGAATGAATCACATCAATACTATCATAGTAATAATTAACTCCATAACCTACAAGAGATTATGATCATAACCTACGCCAAGTACTACACGATGCACACACTGTCACCATTACACCGTGAAGGAGGAATAGACTACTTTAGTAACATCACAAGAGTAGCACATAGACTAATAGTGATACAATGCTCATCATATGGATCTCAATTATGCAAGGCAATTCATGAGATCATTGTATTGGGGTACATGAGAGAGAGATTAACCACATAGCTACCGGTACAGCCCTTAGCCTCGATGGAGAACTACTCCCTCCTCATGGGAGACAAGCAGCGTTGATGAAGATGGCGGTGGTGTCGATGGAGGAGCCTTCCGGGGGCACTTCCCCGTCCCGGCGGCGTGCCGGAACAGAGACTTCTGTCCCCCAGATCTTGGCTTCGCGATGGCGGCGGCTCTGGAAGGTTTCTCGTACCGTGGCTTTTCCCATATCGAAGATTTAGGTCAGGGAGCTTTAAATAGGCGAAGAGGCGGAGTCGGAGGGCTGACGAGGCGGTGACACAGTAGGGGGGCGCGGCCCACCCCCTGGCCGCGCCAGCCTATCATCTGGGGCCCACAGGGCCCTCCTTTGGCGGCTCTCGGGTGTTCTGGAAGCTTCGTGTGATTCTAAGATGCTGGGCGTTGATTTCGTCCAATTCCGAGAATATTTCCTTACTAGGATTTCTAAACCAAAAACAGCGAGAAAACGAGAACCGGCCCTTCGGCATCTCGTCAATAGGTTAGTTCCGGAAAACGCATCAAAACGATATAAAGTGTGAACAAAACATGTAGGTATTGTCATAAAACTAGCATGGAACATAAGAAATTATAGATACGTTGGAGACGTATCAAGCATCCCCAAGCTTAGTTCCTACTCGCCCTCGAGTAGGTAAACGATAACAATGATAATTTCTTAAGTGACATGCTACCAACATAATCTTGATCAACATTATTGTAAAGCATATGAAGTGAATGCAGCGATTCAAAGCAATGGTGAAGACAATGAGTAAACAAATGAATCATATAGCAAAGACTTTTCATGAATAGTACTTTCAAGACAAGCATCAATAAGACTTGCATAACAGTTAACTCATAAGCAATAAATTCTTAGTAGAAGGCATTGAAGCAACACAAAGGATGATTAAGTTTCAGCAATTGCTTTCAACTTGTAACATGTATATCTCATGGATAGTTGTCAACATAAAGCAATATAACGAATGCAATAAGTAAACATGTAAGAATCAATGCACAGTTGACACAAGTGTTTGCTTCTAAGATAGAAAGAAGTAGGTGAACTGACTCAACATAAAGTAAAAGAAAGGCCCTTCGCAGAGGGAAGCAGGGATTAAATCATGTGCTAGAGCTTTTTAAGTTTTGAAATCATATAGAGAGCATAAAAGTAAAGTTTTGAGAGGTGTTTGTTGTTGTCAACGAATGGTAATGGGTACTCTAACTACCTCATCAACCAGACTTTCAAGAGCGGCTCCCATGAAGGACGTTATCTCTACCAAGCAAGGTAGATCATCCCTCTTCTCTTTTGTTTACACATGTACTTTAGTTTAGTTTTTATTTTTTTATTTTTTTAGATGACACTCCTCCCAACCTTTGCTTTCTCAAGCCATGGCTAACCGAATCCTCTGGTGCCTTCCAACATTTCACATACCATGGAGGAGTGTCTATTTGCAAAATTAAGTTGCTTACTGATGAATCAGAGCAAAACATGTGAAGAGAATTATTAATGCAAGTTAATTAATTGGGGCTGGGAACCCCATTGCCAGCTCTTTTTGCAAAATTATTGGATAAGCGGATGAAGCCACTAGTCCATTGTTGAAGTCTGTCAGAAGTAAATGGCAAGATCGAAAGATAAAACACCACATACTTCCTCATGAGCTATAAAAAATTGACGCAAATAAGAGATAATAGCTTTTGAATTATTTAAAGGTAGCACATGAAGTATTTGCTTGGAATGGCAGAGAAATACCATGTGGTAGGTAGGTATGGTGGACACAAATGGCATAGTTGAAAGGACACGGATGTCACCTAGAGGGGGGGGGGTGAATAGGCGATTTAAAACTTTTACGAGATGGGCTTAACAAATGCGGAATAAAACTAGCGTTACTTTGTCAAGCCCAAAGCCTATATACTATTGTTCACCTATGTGCACCAACAACTTATTCTAAGCAATGGTTCACCTATGTGCACCAACAACTTATGCTAAGCAATACAAGCAAGTATGTGATAGCAAGATATATATAACTTCAAGCACGATGGCTATCACAAGGTAAAGTGCATAAGTAAAGAGCTCGGGTATAGAGATAACCGAGGCACGCGGGAGACGATGATTTATCCCGGAGTTCACACTCTTGCGAGTGCTAATCTCCGGTGGAGAGGTGCGGTTGCTTAGTGCTCCCGAACGCCACAAGAGGCTCACCTTGAGGTGTGGTTGCTCGATGCACACCAACGCCACAAAGGCCTCACCCCAAGATGCGGTACTCACACCACACACCGAACGCCACGAAGGCGCCTCACTTAAATCTCCGGTGACCCTCGCCACAAAGGCCTAGGTCACGGTTCCACTAAGGGATTTCCTTCGAGGCGGAAACCGGGCCTTACACAAAGATTGGGGCACACATCCACAACTTAATTGGAGGCTCCCAACAAACCACCACAAAGGCCTAGAATCCGTCTAGGGTTCCAAGAACCCAAGAGTAACAACTTTCTTGCTTTCACCTCCACGAATCACCGTGGAGAACTCAAACCGATGCACCAAATGCAATGGCAAGAACACCACAAAGATGCTCAAGTCCTTCTCTCTCAAATTCCAACAAAGCTACAAAAGCTATTGGGGGAATAAGAGAGGAAGAACAAAGGAATTCACAAAGAACACCAAGATCAAGATCTAGAGAGTTCCACTCACAAAGAGAAGGATTTGATTGGTAGAAATGTAGATCTAGATCTCCTCTCTCTTTTCCCTCAAATGGGGGCAAGAATCATGGAGGGATTGAGAGATAGTGCAAGCTTCTCTAGTTCAACAATGGAGGAGAGAGAGAGTGAGAGAAGCCTCAGCCCAAGGAGGAAGAAGGGGGGTATTTATACCCCTCAAGAAAATCGAGCCGTTGGGCAAAACCAGGGCCGGATAATCCGGCCTAAGTAAGGGCCGGATAATCCGCCCCCCCCCCCGGATAATCCGGCCACAGGGACAAAACCTGGTCAAAATCCGGCCAAAAGTCCGGCCTCACATCAGACTTGCTTTTCTTCAGGTCCTTAGCCATTTTTCGAGGGGCCGGATATTTCCGAAATGTCCGGCCCGGATAATCCGGCCCTGGGACAAAACCGGGACAATATCCGGGCAAATGTCCGGCCCCTATACTGAGCAGCAATTCCTCAGGTCCTTAGCCGATTTCGAGGGGGCCGGATATTTCCGAAATATCCGGCCTAAGCAAATTGCAGAAACAGCAAAACTAAAACGGGCATAACTTTTGCATCCGGACTCCGATTTCGATGATCTTGGGCTCGTTGAAATCACAACAACGAGCTCTACAACAATATGCATAGAAACATCATAGTCCAGCAAAGGAGGATAGAAACAAATGATGAAAGGTTTGACCTATCTCAAAAAGACATACCGGTAAAACCTCCAATCTTGAAAATGCAACAAGTTGCCCATGGAAAAACCATTCTCAATGAACTAGAGCTTGTCATGAGAATAAGCACAAGCTCTAAAACATCACATGGATAAGATCCAAATAAAACCAAGTAAGATGATGAACCAAACTCGAAAACGCAACAAGTGATCTATGCGAAATCCGTTTTCGATGAACTAGAGCTTGTCATGAGAATAAGCACAAGCTCTAAAACATCACATGGATAAGGTCCAAATAACAACCAAGAAAGATGATGCAAGGATGCAAAGGTTTGAGCTCTCTCCGAACGATACGATCGAGTTACTCACTCGAGAGCCCTCTTGATAGTACGGCAACTAAACTATAAACTGGTCTCCAACTACACTATGAGACCGGTGAGAAAGGAACCCTATCAAGAGCAAACCTTATACTTGCGCATTCCACTTGAGCTCGATGACGACGATCTTGACCTCAACAAGATGGAACGCCTTTCTTGCTTGTGCTTGCTTGACGAAGTCTTGTGGATTGCTCCCCCATAATCCACCATGGGAGAGCTTCTTCTTCGGCGCATCTTCACATAACCATGACCACCATGTGGATTGCTCCCCCATAATCCACCATGGGAGAGCTTCTTCTTCGGCGCATCTTCACATATCCATGATCACCATATGGATGGCAAGACTTAAGCAAAGGATCTCTTCGAGATGGCTCATCTTGAACTTGCACTTCATTTCTCCATGGCAAGCTTCAAGCTTATGAACTCTTCGAGTTGGCTCATCTTGAACTTGCACTTCATTCTTCATTCTTCATCATATTGAATTCTTGAAGTAACTTGAGGGCTCACTTCATCTTCATCTTCAAGACATACTTGACACTTGATATCCTTCATCAATTTCTTCTTATTGCAACCTTGAAGCCAACAAATGGTTCAAGAATTGCCTATGGACAACTCCTACAAATATAACTCAATGCAAACATTAGTCCATAGGGATTGTCATTAATTACCAAAACCACACATGGGGGCTCCATACACTTTCAATCTCCCCCATTTTGGTAATTGATGACAATCTCTTTGAGAGGGTTTATATAAGGAATTTAAGTAACAAATAAGTTGAATATATAGAGCAAACTCCCCCATAATATATGCATGTGTGAATGATCTTGACTTTCATTGCATATATTGGCATTCAAAGCCTAGTGGAGTTTCCTCTAAATATTCAACTATGCAAAGCAACAAGATGCAATGCAATAAAGGCACATGCTTAAGCACAAAGCAAAGACATAACCAAATTCCCTTAAACCCTCCAAAATTCTCCCCCATTGGCACGAATTGCCGAAATGGGTGAAACATTTAGAAGGCCAATATAGTGAGAGTTCCTCCATAGCGTGTGCATTTCTCATAATTTGAGTGGAATCAAATGCACATATCCAATGACGAATATTCGGAAGGAATCACACTATAGATAGGATCAAAGATTGCAAAAAGATAACAAAGTCAAGAAGCTTCAAAAAATGAAGCAAGCAACCAAATGGACCACAAGGAAGATACCAAAAGAAAGATAGATATTATGATAAGATCAAGAAGATTGCTCTAAATAATATGAGGAAGCTCCCCAAGGTTTGTGCACAAAATAAAATGTTGCATTTGAATACAATATGCATAACATGGAACCCTCACTTCCTCATTTAAAACACAAACATTTGTAATAGATCATAGATAGAAAAGTAAGCTAAACACTTGCAACAAACAAATAGTTGAGCAACAAGTAAGAGGCACCATAATAAAAAGGCTCAACCAAGAGGATATGTGAAAGGCATGATAAAGCATATTATAAGACTATTACAAGGATGAGCAAAAAGCATCATCATAGTCTTCAATGAATTATATTGCTTAGCAGGACCAATCAACACGCAATAAATAAATAAGATATCAAAAGGAGATGTATCATCTCTTATGTGTATAAGTTTCTCTAAGTGGGCAATATCACAAAGATATTTATCCACAAAGAAACATGCACACATAAAATAGATACGCAAGAAAAATAGTATGATATCCAAGACGAAGTCATGCAATATACCAATAAGAATTTTTGCTTAATAGCATGGCCAAAGGCTCAATTTTATCTTATTGTACATTCATGAACTTCAACCACAAACAACTAAAATATATCACAAATATCAACAAGGGATAGAAGATAGTTGGGATGCATTGAGAAAGGCAACAAGTATCACAAACGAGGATACTAAAAAAATAACTCAATTTGCACTTTCATCGATATTGCACATGTGAGAGGCTTGAGGAATTGATATGCAATAAAATTGCTAGATAGGCATAGATGGGATGGGTGAATCATGATCATGATTTTATATACTTCCCAACATATGTGCTCATCTCAAACTACTCACATTCGCAATAAAGAGGTTTCGTTAAGATTTTAGCAATAAGCACAACATTTGCAAATCAAGAGATTCATGCCAAGATGCAACCACATGGTTGGATGCTAGAAAAATATGCATGAGAAGATACTTGTTACCGAGATAGCATTGGTGAGGATGTAGTAGATATGTGTTCGTTGACCATCCTAGCTTGCCTCAAGTTACCATTGAGTCACCACTTCTCCCCAAGAGTGAGACAAGCATCCAATGCATATCCATTGTACCTAACACAAAGGTAAGTACAAAAAGGTCCCCAAACTAATTGGGTTCAAAGTAGTTAGACACACTACAACATATAGGACAAACTCCACAATACTATGTGCATATAGATATGAAATTGAATTTCATGCACATCTTAGCCAAATTAGGATTTGATGGAGTTTACCCTATATATTGGATCAAAGAAAGTAACACATGCCATAAGATAGACATATATTGAAGATGCATGCACAATACTTTCAAGAACCAAAGGAAGATACAATTTGGACAAAACACCAAATAAACCAAGAGACAATGGTTGTCCAAATTATATCAAAGAATCAAATCAACACAAGATTGACTTCAAAGACTTATCTCATTATAAGAAGCTAATTAAACCTAAACACAAAGGAATGAGATAACCAACTCCCAAGAGAGCAAGGTTCCAACAAATAAACCAAACCCTCGAAACTTTTTATGATGGCACAAAGTACCCAAAAAAAAAGAAAATTTTATGTCTCCCAAAACCAAATTTTTGATAATGATCAAGAGAAGTTTAAGCATTATAACAAATATAGGAGAGCTCCCGCAAGATTAGTGCATTATCTAGGATTTTGCATATGAATACAAAATGCACAAAACTAGGATCATCACGCTACCTATATTCTAAGAAAGTTTGAATAGACAAATTAGATCCATAAGATGCAAGGAATACACATGGGAGTAAAAGCACAACACATTCATGGCAATAAATAAGGCAATTTAAACACAAGAGCCAATGTATATATGATCAATAAATATCTACCTCATAATTTATTACCACTTGTCCTAGGACAAGAGGTATTAGGAAATATTTCCCGGTGGTAGTTGGTAAGTATACATAAGATCATATTTACACCAAATAAAGCATATGGTAAAAGATAAGAGTTAACCATCATGCAAAGAGAGTTTCTTGATAGCTTCAATTAGTCATACCAACATGCAAAGCAATTAATAGTATTCATACCAACATGCAAAGCAATTAGTAGCATTCATACCAACATGAAAAGCAATTAATAGCATGACTTGAAGCACATGGTTTTCCAAAAAATGTATTGAGGGACACATTGTGAAAAACCATGCCAAGAAAAACTTTCACAAAAAAGATCCACAAAGATATTCGCAATGAAGCCATTTAAGCAAATTGGAGCTTGTTTGAGAAAACATGTCACATATGAGAGATAATTTACAATATCAATTCTATGTGACACAACCTCAAATGTTCACATTTCCTAGGCTTGTAATATTCACAAAGCTTATTACTCCCCCATAATGTGATAAAGAATATATTTTCACAAGAGGCAAATAAGATCCAACTAGAGATATTAATGGACATTGGAATTTGAATTTCTCATGAAGATGACATACCACATAGAGACTAGATAATCTTGCAATATCAATTCTAAGTGATATTCCTCATGTACACACATTGTTAGGATCATGAAATTCCAAAAGGAATATCACTCCCCCAAAACAGGATAGTCCATTAATCTCTCATAAGAGCCATATAAGATACAACAAGATGCAAAGAGGCTCCAACACAAACACAAGTACACGGTGTGCAACCCAACATACATAGACTTGATTTTTCAAGAAAAGCAAGTAGGAAGCACAACATATACAAACATATGCTAGGAACAAAACTAACACATGCAAAGGGGCGAGTAACTTTCAATATAAGTGAGTTGAGAACATGTTACCGCAAGGAGGAACATTGAATATATGATAGAAGCAAGATAACCAAAAGACTTGGCTTGAGATAATATAAATGATGAAGATCCCTTAATTCTTCATGATGTAGCCAAGTCTCCAATGTCCTCCAACAAGCACCTATTGATCAAATTTTGGATTGTTGGTCCCCAACTAAGTTGGGTCCTAAGAGGTTAGTCACAATAGGCTTGGCAACCCAAATGGTTCTTTTCTTGACACCACTTTGAGCACCAACATATTTGGCAAACACATTGCCACCCTCATCCTTACGAAGAGAATAAACATCATCAATGGTAATAGAGTTGGATTAGGTACCAATAGTGCACAAGGAGGAGATGTGGCCCTTCTCACGGCATATGTAGCAAGTTCTTTTCTTCTCCTTCTTCTCACTAGGTTTCTCCACAATGGGAGCATTGGCTTGTTTCTTCTTGGGAAGTGGCATTTCTTCAACTTGAGGTTGAATATGAGTTTGAGCTTGAGGCCGCTTCCCTTTTTGCTTCTTCTTCAAAGGGCAAGATCTAACATGGTGCCCTTCAATATTGCACTTGAAGCAAACAATCTTGGCCGGGTCTTTGACTTGTACTTGGACCTTCTTCTTGTTGTTGTTCTTGGACTTGTTCTTGTTGTTGGATTTGAATCCAAGTCCACTCTTGTCATTGGGGGATTGTTGCATACTCAACATCGTGTCAAGTTTGCATTTCCCTTCATGACCCTTTACCAAGTCATTCTTCAAAGAAGTGACTTGGGCCTTGAGCTCTTTGATTTCCTCTACATGGTTAGTAACAACACAAGTACTAGAGGAAGTAGAATCTTCATTGTTAGAGCAACAAGGCAAGGAAGATAATTCATCACAAGATTTAGCAATATTATGAGTGGATGAATTACTAGGACTAGCACATGGCAATATAGCATTTTGAGTAGTAGTGATAGTATCCACATGAGGCTCACAAGGTGTTTCCTTTGATATGATAGCCTCATGAGCTAACTTTAGCCTCTCATGAGAGGCTAGAAGATCCTCATGGGAGCTAGAAAGCTTTCCATGATTTTCTTCCAATTTCCCATAATTGCTAGTTAGCAAATCAAGTTGAGCCCTTAGCTCAACATTCTCCTTCAAGGTAGATGCTTCACAAGAAGTAGAGTTAGTAGCACAAGCATCATTATCAATAGCAATAGGAGAAGGCAAGTTGGCATGCACTTTTAGATAAGAAGCTTTAAGTTGCTCACGCGACTCGGTGAGTTTGGTGAGCGCACTCTCAATGACCCTTGAGCCCTTTTTGAGTTGCCCAAAATCCTCAAGGAGTTTAGCATTAACAAACACAAGCTTATCATTTTTTAGCTTTAGTTCATTTGCCATCTCAAGAGCTCTATCATGGTTTTCCTTTTCTCTAGACAATTCTAGAGCAAAGGTCTCCTCAAGAGCTTCCTTGATGGTTTGTTCTTCTTCAAGTTCATTCTTTAATGATGCTACATCATCGGCATACTCTCGTTCAAGAGCACCCTTTTTATCAATGGTGTTCTCATGCATCCAAATAAGTTTTTGGCTCTCAATAGCGGTAGTCAAGATTTCAAAGAAGTGAGAGCTAGCAATTTTATCTTTGTAAAGAACCTTGAATACACTCTTACCCTTATCGCGTAGAGAGACAACCCAATCCTCTTCTTCATATTCATCCTCATCCTTATCACCACGAGAAATATTAGGTTCCATGGTAGGAGGTACCGTGGAACCCTTGGCCATAAGGCATATATGAGGACCGTGAGATAAATATGAGGAGTTACTTGAGGCTCCTTTCAAGATCTTGTCTTGACCAATAGAATCTTTGGGTTCCTCTACATTGTTAGACACACAACAACTAGAGGAAATAGAATCATTTTTATCATGGCCACAAGACAAATCAAGCATATCATTATGAGATTTATTCAAGCAACTTACACATGATATGCAAGGACTATCAACACAAGCATGTAAATCATTTCTAGTGCTAGATGTGTTTAAGTCCAAAGATGAAGCATTGCAATGAGATAGAGATGAAGAATCATCAATAGTAAGCTCAATATCAACATTGCAATTTTCATCACCACTCACCATATCATTACCTTGTGTCTTACCACACTTTGGTGAAGTGGATGAAGATGAGAACTCATCACGGTCGGAAGTGGAAGCAAAACAATCATCCTCAATGATAGTGGACACATCATATTTATCTTGAAGCTTTGTCCATAATTCATGAGCGCTCCCAAAAGGCATGATTGAAGAAGTAACTACATTGCTCACAACAATGGAAAACACATGAGAAGCAAGAGCATCGAGACAAGAGTTTTTCTCCTCCTCAAGAGATAAATTTTGAGGATCCTTAGGAGAAGAAAAACCCATGTCAAGAAATCGCTCCATGTCCGGGGACATACGCCGCAAAATATTAAGCACATAAATTTTCCATAGATCATACTTTGTGCCATCAAATATAAACAAGTTATTGTGCGCTAATCCCCTAACCGACATCCTTACTCTCAAGGCGGTGAAGCCTAAGAATGAGAGACCTTGCTCTGATACCAATTGAAAGGACACGGATGTCGCCTAGAGGGGGGGTGAATAGGCGATTTAAAACTTTTACGAGATGGGCTTAACAAATGCGGAATAAAACTAGCGTTTACTTTGTCAAGCCCAAAGCCTATATACTATTGTTCACCTATGTGCACCAACAACTTATTCTAAGCAATGGTTCACCTATGTGCACCAACAACTTATGCTAAGCAATACAAGCAAGTATGTGATAGCAAGATATATATAACTTCAAGCACGATGGCTATCACAAGGTAAAGTGCATAAGTAAAGAGCTCGGGTATAGAGATAACCGAGGCACGCGGGAGACGATGATTTATCCCGGAGTTCACACTCTTGCGAGTGCTAATCTCCGGTGGAGAGGTGCGGTTGCTTAGTGCTCCCGAACGCCACAAGAGGCTCACCTTGAGGTGTGGTTGCTCGATGCACACCAACGCCACAAAGGCCTCACCCCAAGATGCGGTACTCACACCACACACCGAACGCCACGAAGGCGCCTCACCTAAATCTCCGGTGACCCTCGCCACAAAGGCCCAGTGTCACGGTTCCACTAAGGGATTTCCTTCGAGGCGGAAATCGGGCCTTACACAAAGATTGGGGCACACATCCACAACTTAATTGGAGGCTCCCAACAAACCGCCACAAAGGCCTAGAATCCGTCTAGGGTTCCAAGAACCCAAGAGTAACAACTTTCTTGCTTTCACCTCCACGAATCACCGTGGAGAACTCAAACCGATGCACCAAATGCAATGGCAAGAACACCACAAAGATGCTCAAGTCCTTCTCTCTCAAATTCCAACAAAGCTACAAAAGCTATTGGGGGAATAAGAGAGGAAGAACAAAGGAATTCACAAAGAACACCAAGATCAAGATCTAGAGAGTTCCACTCACAAAGAGATGGATTTGATTGGTAGAAATGTAGATCTAGATCTCCTCTCTTTTCCCTCAAATGGGGGCAAGAATCATGGAGGGATTGAGAGATAGTGCAAGCTTCTCTAGTTCAACAATGGAGGAGAGAGAGAGTGAGAGAAGCCTCAGCCCAAGGAGGAAGAAGGGGGGTATTTATACCCCTCAAGAAAATCGAGCCGTTGGGCAAAACCAGGGCCGGATAATCCGGCCTAAGTAAGGGCCGGATAATCCGCCCCCCCGGATAATCCGGCCACAGGGACAAAACCTGGTCAAAATCCGGCCAAAAGTCCGGCCTCACATCAGACTTGCTTTTCTTCAGGTCCTTAGCCATTTTTCGAGGGGCCGGATATTTCCGGAATGTCCGGCCCGGATAATCCGGCCCTGGGACAAAACCAGGACAATATCCGGGCAAATGTCCGGCCCCTATACTGAGCAGCAATTCCTCAGGTCCTTAGCCGATTTCGAGGCCGGATATTTCCGAAATATCCGGCCCGGATAATCCGGCCCGGATATTTCCGAAATATCCGGCCTAAGCAAACTGCGAAACAACAGAAACTAAAACGGGCATAACTTTTGCATCCGGACTCCGATTTCGATGATCTTGGGCTCGTTGAAATCACAACAACGAGCTCTACAACAATATGCATAGAAACATCATAGTCCAGCAAAGGAGGATAGAAACAAATGATGAAAGGTTTGACCTATCTCAAAAAGACATACCGGTAAAACCTCCAATCTTGAAAATGCAACAAGTTGCCCATGGAAAAACCATTCTCAATGAACTAGAGCTTGTCATGAGAATAAGCACAAGCTCTAAAACATCACATGGATAAGATCCAAATAAAACCAAGTAAGATGATGAACCAAACTCGAAAACGCAACAAGTGATCTATGCGAAATCCGTTTTCGATGAACTAGAGCTTGTCATGAGAATAAGCACAAGCTCTAAAACATCACATGGATAAGGTCCAAATAACAACCAAGAAAGATGATGCAAGGATGCAAAGGTTTGAGCTCTCTCCGAACGATACGATCGAGTTACTCACTCGAGAGCCCTTTGATAGTACGGCAACTAAACTATAAACCGGTCTCCAACTACACTATGAGACCGGTGAGAAAGAAACCCTATCAAGAGCAAACCTTATACTTGCGCATTCCACTTGAGCTCGATGACGACGATCTTGACCTCAACAAGATGGAACACCTTTCTTGCTTGTGCTTGCTTGACGAAGTCTTGTGGATTGCTCCCCCATAATCCACCATGGGAGAGCTTCTTCTTCGGCGCATCTTCACATAACCATGACCACCATGTGGATTGCTCTCCCATAATCCACCATGGGAGAGCTTCTTCTTCGGCGCATCTTCACATATCCATGATCACCATATGGATGGTAAGACTTAAGCAAAGGATCTCTTCGAGATGGCTCATCTTGAACTTGCACTTCATTTCTCCATGGCAAGCTTCAAGCTTATGAACTCTTCGAGTTGGCTCATCTTGAACTTGCACTTCATTCTTCATTCTTCATCATATTGATGTCTTGAAGTAACTTGAGGGCTCACTTCATCTTCATCTTCAAGACATACTTGACACTTGATATCCTTCATCAATTTCTTCTTATTGCAACCTTGAAGCCAACAAATGGTTCAAGAATTGCCTATGGACAACTCCTACAAATATAACTCAATGCAAACATTAGTCCATAGGGATTGTCATTAATTACCAAAACCACACATGGGGGCTCCATACACTTTCAATCTCCCCCATTTTGGTAATTGATGACAATCTCTTTGAGAGGGTTATATAAGGAATTTAAGTAACAAATAAGTTGAATATATAGAGCAAACTCCCCCATAATATATGCATGTGTGAATGATCTTGACTTTCATTGCATATATTGGCATTCAAAGCCTAGTGGAGTTTCCTCTAAATATTCAACTATGCAAAGAAACAAGATGCAATGCAATAAAGGCACATGCTTAAGCACAAAGCAAAGACATAACCAAATTCCCTTAAACCCTCCTTGTTGTTCAAACACCTTAACCAGAAAATATCTAGACTTAGAGAGACCAATCATGCAAACCAAATTTTAACAAGCTCTATGTAGTTCTTCATTAATGAGTACAAGGTACATGATGCAAGAGCTTAAACATGATCTATATGAGCACAAAAATTGCCAAGTATCAAATTATTCAAGACATTATACCATTTACCACATGCAGCATTTTCTGTTTCCAACCATATAACAATGAACGAAGCAGTTTCAACCTTCGCCATGAACATTAAAAGTAAAGCTAAGAACACATGTGTTCATACGAAACAGCGGAGCGTGTCTCTCTCCCACACAAGCATGAATTTATTCAAACAAAACAAAAACAAACAGACGCTCCAAGTAAAGCACATAAGATGTGACCGAATAAAAATATAGTTTCAAGAGAAGAAACCTGATAAGTTGTCGATGAAGAAGGGGATGCCTTGGGCATCCCCAAGCTTAAACGCTTGAGTCTTCTTGAAATATGCAGGGATGAACCACGGGGGCATCCCCAAGCTTAGACTTTTCACTCTTCTTGATCATAGTATATCATCCTCCTCTCTTGACCCTTGAAAACTTCCTCCACACCAAACTCGAAACAAACTCATTAGAGGGTTAGTGCATAATAAAAATTCACATGTTCAGAGGTAACACAATCATTCTTAACACTTCTGGACATTGCACAAAGCTTCTGAAAGTTAATGGAACAAAGAAATCCATCAAACATAGCAAAAGAGGCAATGCGAAATAAAAGGCAGAATCTGTCAAAACAGTAACGATCCGTAAAGACGAATTTTAAAGTGGCACCAGACTTGCTCAGATGAAAATGCTCAAATTGAATGAAAGTTGCGTACATATCTGAGGGTCACGCACGTAAATTGGCAGATTTTTCTGAGTTACCTACACAGAACCCTGCCCAAATTCGTGACAGATAGAAATCTGTTTCTGCGCAGTAATCCAAATCTAGTATGAACCTTGCTATCAAAGACTTTACTTGGCACAACAATGCAATAAAATAAGATAAGGAGAGGTTGCTACAGTATTAACAACTTCCAAGACTCAAATATAAAACAAAAGTACTGTAGCAAAATAAAAACATGGGTTATCTCCCAAGAAGTGCTTTCTTTATAGCCATTAAGATGGGCTCAGCAGTTTTAATGATGCTCACATAAGAAATAAGAATTGAAGCAAAAGAGAGCATCAAGAAGCAAATTCAAAACAAATTTAAGCCTAACATGCTTCCTATGCATAGGAATCTTGTAAATAAACAAGTTCATGAAGAGCAAAGTAACAAGCATAGGAAGATAAAACCAGTGTAACTTCAAAAATTTCAGCATATAGAGAGGTGTTTTAGTAACATGAAAATTTCTACAACCATATTTTCCTCTCTCATAATAACTTTCAAGTAGCATCATGAACAAATTCAACAATATAACTATCACATGAAACATTCTTATCATGAGCTATATGCATAAAATTATTACTCTCCACATAAGCATAATCAATTTTATTAGTTGTAGTGGGAGCAAATTCAACAAAGTAGCTATCATTATTATTCTCATCATCAAATATAGGAGGCATATTGTAATCATAATTAAACTTATCCTCCATAGTAGGCGGCACCAAAAGACCACTATCATTATAATCATCATATATGGGAGGCATATCATAATCAACATAAACTTTCTCCTCAATACCCGGAGGGCTAAAGAGATCATTTTCATCAAAACCGACCTCCCCAAGCTTAAATTCTTCCATAGCATTAGCAACAATGGTGTTCAAAGCATTCATACTAATAACATTCCCATTAGCATGCATAAGTTCCATGGGTTTTTTAATTTTCTCTTCAAACACATCATGTCCTAATTCAAGATAAAGTTCATAAAGATCTCTCATTTTGTTGTTGTCTTCCATTAAGCCTTACTAGTGTAAAACAAGAGACAAAAAGATGCAATTGCAGGATCTAAAGGAAATAGCTTCGAGCACACACACAACGGCAACAGAAAAGTACTTAGTTACCCGGGACCGGAGTGTGAGTGCCTTTTACCTTTCTTCCCCGGCAACGGCGCCAGAAAAGTGCTTGATGTCTACGGGTGCTACTATTCTTGTAGACAGTGTTGGGCCTCCAAGAGCAGAGGTTTGTAGAACAGCAGCAAGTTTCCCTTAAGTGGATCACCCAAGGTTTATCGAACTCGTGGAGGAAGAGGTCAAAGATATCCCTCTCAAGCAACCCCGCAATCACGATACAAGAAGTCTCTTGTGTCCCCAACACACCTAATACACTTGTCGATGTATAGGTGCACTAGTTCGGCGAAGAGATAGTGAAATACAAGTGGTATGAATGAATATGAGCAGTAGTAACGTTGCCGTAAAAGTGCTTGCTGGCGTGCGCTTTATGGTAGTAATATTGCGAGAAGTAAAGATGCAGTAAAATAGTAAACAAGCGATGATTGCAGTATTTGGAAACAAGGCCTAGGGATCATACTTTCACTAGTGGACACTCTCAACATTGATCACATAAATAAATAAGTTCTATTCCTTTGTGCTACATATACTCTTGTTTGATAATGAACACCATTCGTTGTGTAGGGCTACAAGAGCTCCCTCAAGCCGGAGTTAACAAGCGCCACAACATTTGACATTCATATTTAAGTAACCTTAGAGCATAATAGATCTTTGCAATTTAAACCGAGTACTAACATAGCATACACACTGTCACCTTTACACTATGAAGGGGGAATGAATCACATCAATACTATCATAGTAATAATTAACTCCATAACCTACAAGAGATTATGATCATAACCTACGCCAAGTACTACACGATGCACACACTGTCACCATTACACCGTGAAGGAGGAATAGACTACTTTAATAACATCACAAGAGTAGCACATAGACTAATAGTGATACAATGCTCATCATATGGATCTCAATTATGCAAGGCAATTCATGAGATCATTGTATTGGGGTACATGAGAGAGAGAGATTAACCACATAGCTACCGGTACAGCCCTTAGCCTCGATGGAGAACTACTCCCTCCTCATGGGAGACAGCAGCGTTGATGAAGATGGCGGTGGTGTCGATGGAGGAGCCTTCCGGGGGCACTTCCCCGTCCCGGCGGCGTGCCGGAACGGAGACTTCGTCCCCCGCATCTTGGCTTCGCGATGGCGGCGGCTCTGGAAGGTTTCTCGTACCGTGGCTTTTCCCGTATCGAAGATTTAGGTCAGGGAGCTTTAAATAGGCGAAGAGGCGGAGTCGGAGGGCTGACGAGGCGGTGACACAGTAGAGGGGCGCGGCCCACCCCCTGGCTGTGCCAGCCTATCATCTGGGCCCCACAGGGCCCTCCTTTGGCGGCTCTCGGGTGTTCTGGAAGCTTCGTGTGATTCTAAGATGCTGGGCGTTGATTTCGTCCAATTCCGAGAATATTTCCTTACTAGGATTTCTGAAACCAAAAACAGCAGAAAACAGGAACTGGCCCTTCGGCATCTCGTCAATAGGTTAGTTCCGGAAAACGCATCAAAACGATATAAAGTGTGAACAAAACATGTAGGTATTGTCATAAAACTAGCATGGAACATAAGAAATTATAGATACGTTGGAGACGTATCAGCCCATCTTCTGATTCCTGACGTAGCTTGAATGTCCTTTTGACTGATATTCGTTCCTTTTCAGTCGTGGCTTCAGATAAGTCTGAGGAGAACAAGAAGATCCATGAAAAGGTCGAGGCGATGACTGACGTTGCTCACCCGAAGCACGATTTATGGCTGCATCGTCCGAAGGCTATTATTATGGACAAGTTTGAGTACCGGGTGGAGAAGGTGCATTATTACTTTGATAAGTTCCACGCTCATCTCACGATGGTTTGGAAGACTTTTTTTCCTCTAGACCAAGCACCCCGAAACTTTATCTGCCCTATTCACCCGATTCAAGTCTCCCGAAAGGATTCGACAGTTGGTGCGGAAAGAACTTCTGGCTGGTGCTGAACTTGCCTTTGCTTCGGTACTGGCTTGCCATCCATCTTTGGACTTGAGAGCCGTGGCAAACACTGAGAGGAGTTTAGGCCAATATTATGATATTGCTAGAGGTCCTGCATATACCATTATTTCCAGGATGGAGTCATGTCTCGAGAGGGATCTGAGGACCCAAGGGAACCAGGGAGCCCAGTCATGAATGTAATAACCTTGTATCTGCATAAGATTGTTTTGTACAAATTTACTGCGTGCGTTGCATGCTATGTTAGTTTGATTGATATTTTATTGTCGAGGGCGGCTGAGTGATCAGTTCAACCTGCTCTCTCGACGAATTCGTTGAATTTTTGCAATGTTATTGCGAAGTCAATATGTAAGTTTTGTGAAAGCGAGACCCGTCGACTTAGTCGAGGGAATTAGACGCTTGGCTTTGTCACGCGGTGCACCGGTTTGAGCCTTATTTTGTGTTAATGTAACCATCGACTGCAGCACTCACGCGGTGCACCGGTTTGAGCCTGGATTGAGAAAAAAGGTAGAAGACCTGATTAAAACTTTATTCATAACATAAAAGCAACCTTAAGGGCTGTCGAGTAATAAAAGGCAATCGTATCCTATGTATAGAACTGTCGCAGATGTGCAATGTTCCATGGATTCCCAACATCTTTTCCCGAAGTTGGGTTTTTGAGCCGGTATGCTCCTCCTAGTATCACTTCAGTGACGATGTAAGGTCCTTCCCATGGAGACTCGAGTTTCGAGGGTCTCTCTTGTTTCAGCCGAAGTACCATATCTCCAACACTAAAACTTCGGTTGCGTATTCGTCGGCTGTGATAATTTCTCAACGCCTGCTGGTACACCGTAGTTCTGGCCAAAGCAATGTCTCGAGCTTCGTCAAGGAGGTCTACAGCGTCCTGCAATGCGATGTTGGAAGAGGACTCTGTGTATGCTGTCACTCGAGGGGCTTCGAACCAAACGTCGGCTGGCAGAACTGCTTCGGCTCCATGTACCAAGAAGAATGGAGTGTATTGAGTCGACCTGTTAGGTGTGGTCCGCAAGCTCCAAAGTACGGATGGTAGCTCCTCGACCCAAGCTCCGGCCGCACCCGTAAGGCGTTTCTTGAGGCCATCCCCTATTAGACCGTTGATCCTTTCCACCTGGCCGTTGGTCTGTGGGTGAGCCACTGATGCAAATTTCAGTTTAATTCCTCCATCATCACAAAATTTTCGAAACTCCTTGGAATCAAAGTTAGTTCCGTTGTCTGTGACGATACTGTGTGGCATGCCAAATCGACATGTTATTCCCCTGAAGAATTGAACTGCTGTTTTTGCCTTCTGATTTCGTACCGGTACTGCCTCGATCCACTTTGTGAATTTGTCGACTGCGACCAATAGGTACGTGTGTCCTCCAGGCGATGATCTTGGCAGCGGTCCAACTTGGTCGAGTCCCCATTGAGCGAATGGCCACGCCAGAGGTATTGTCATCAGGTCTGTCGCAGGGGCGTGCGGTTTTGGTGAAAACCGCTGGCAGGGGTCGCACTTCATGACCAGATCTCGAGCATCCGATGCCGCCGTTGGCCGTAGAAATCCCGCCCTGAAGGCCTTCGCCACAAGGGCCCTGCTTCCTGCATGATGTCCGCAAGTTCCTTCGTGTATCTCGCACAACAGTGCTCTTCCATCGTCAATGGCAATGCATCTTTGGAAAATACCGGAAATGCTGCGCTTGTAAAGTTCACCGTTTACTATGGTGAAGGCTTTCGATCGTCTGACGATTCGTCTCGCTTCTACTGGATCCTCTGGTAACTCCTGCCTCGTTAGATACGCTAGAAACGGCTTGGTCCATAGTGGCTCAAGGAGGAGAACTTGTTCGGCAGGAGGAGTTGGAGACTCTTCGGCAGCTCGCTGCGGGCTTGCCTCTGATTCGTCAGCCGATGGTTTTGGAGGTGCCGATGCCTTCTCTTTTATCGATCGCTGAGTGATCACTTCGTAAAACACTCCGTCTGGAATGGGGGAGCACATGGACCCGATGTTTGCCAAAGTGTCGGCTTCCTCATTGCTAGCTCTGCCGATATGTTTAAGTTCACACCCTTCAAACTTGGCTTCCATGTTTTGGTACAACTGTCGATAGGCGATCATATTGTCGCTGACTACGTCACACAGGTTCATCGATTGTTGTACTACCAGGTTTGAATCTCCGTAGATTTCCAGGCGAGTTGCCCCGCACGCCTTTGCCAACTTCATTCCGTGCAGCAGCGCTTCGTATTCTGCTTCATTGTTCGTTGGCAGAGAGAAATTCATACGTAGTATGTACTTCATCTTATCTCCCTGTGCTGATATCAATATCACTCCTGCTCCTGCACCTGTGCTCCGTTTCGACCCGTCGAAATACATTGTCCATGATCCCGACATGTCGGGTGCTGCTGGCGTCTGTGACTGGATCCAATCTGCCACAAAATCCGGGAGGACTTGAGATTTTATTGCCGTTCGATTGACGTAAGTTATATCGTGTGGCGCTATTTCGATGGCCCATTGGGACAGTCGACCCGTGGCTTCTGGATTAGTCATTATATTCTTCAATGGCGCTTCGCTCACGACGACAATCGGATGCTCCGTGAAATAATGTCGCAGCTTGCAAGCCGACTTCCATACTGCGTACGCCAGCTTCTGATGATGAGGGTATCTCTGCTTTGCGGGTGTGAGCACTTCACTGAGGTAGTAAACGGGCCTCTGAACGCCGTGGACTTTTCCTGCTTCTTCTCGCTCAACAACCAAAACGCTGCTGAAGACTTGCGCTGTTGCGGTTATGTACATAAGCAATGTCTCTTTCTCGTGCGGAGTTACGAGGACTGGGGACGTCGACAAGATTTTCTTCAGGCCGTCGAAGGACTCCTGCGCCTCCTTTGTCCACTCGAACTTGTCTAACTTTTTCATCAAGTTGTAGAAGGGCAGATCTTTCTCTCCTAGCTTGGCGATGAATCTACTGAGCGCTGCTAATCGTCCTGCCAATTGCTGCACTTGGTGCAGATTCTTTGGCGGCTCCATATCGAGGATAGCTTTGATCTTCAAAGGGTTGGCTTCAATCCCCCTGGCTGAGATGAAGTACCCGAGTACTTGTCCCCCTGGCACTCCAAAGAAACATTTTTTGGGATTCAACATGATTTTATACTTGTCTAAGTTGTCGAAAGTTTCCCGCAAATCATCGATGAGAGTGGCGGCGTGCTTCGTCTTCACCACGATATCGTCGATGTAGACTTCGATGTTCCTTCCGATCTGCTCTCGAAGGCAGGCCTGCATGCAACGTTGATAAGTTGCTCCTGCGTTTTTTAACCCGAAGGTCATGACGTTGTAACAGAAAACGCCGTGTGGGGTGATGAACGCGGTTAGTTCCTGGTCTTCTTTCTTCAGCTTGATCTGATTATACCCGGAGTATGCATCAAGGAAGGAGAGGCGATCGCATCCGGCTGTGGAGTCGACTATCTGATCAATACGAGGCAGCGGGAAGTGGTCTTTCGGACAGTGTTTGTTGAGGCCGGTGTAATCGATACACATGCGCAGAGCGGTAGTGTCCTTTTTGGGCACCATGACAGGGTTGGCCACCCAATCAGCTTCCTTGAGCTCTCGAATGAATCCTGCTTTATGGAGTCGATTGATTTCTTTGCCGATTGCTCTCCTCTTTGGTTCGGAAAATCGGCGCATTGACTGCTACACTGGTTTGGCTGTCGGGTCAACATTAAGGGCGTGCTCAGCGAGTTCCCTGGGGATACCTGGCATGTCGGATGGTTCCCATGCAAATATCTCCCGGCCGCTCACGGAGGAACTCGATGAGCGCGCCTTCCTATGCGACCGTAAGGTCAGCCGACGTATTGACCGTTTTCTTCGGGTCAGTGGGATGCACCTACAGCTTCTTGGCTTCCTTTGTAGCGTCAAACTCGTCGGATCCTACGTTTCGATTGTCGGCTGGTGGTTGCGTATGATCTGTGGTACTGTCGATTGCATTGAGTTCTTCCTTGGCGCCGAACTTCGAGGCGATCTTCTGGAACTCCCTATCGCAGGTGTCTGATCGAGCAAAGCTCCCATGAACGGTTATTGGGGTCCCGTTGTTGCCTGGCATCTTCAGTTTTAGGTACGCATAATGAGGTACGGCCATGAATTTGGCGAACGCCGGTCTGCCGAGGATGGCGTGATATTGAGACTCCCAGTCGACTACTTCGAACTCGATCTTCTCTTTCCTGAAATTGTTGGGCGTACCGAAGACTACATCCAATGACGTTTTACCAAGAGAATAAGCGGGTCGAGTCGGTATAATGCCATGGAACCCTGTGTCAGACTCTCTTAGCATATCGACTGTTAAACCCATTGCTCTCATTGTGTTGGCGAATAGTAGGTTCAAGCCACTTCCTCCATCCATGAATACTTTGCTCATATTGTAACATCCAATCTGTGCTTCGAGAACGAGGGCCGCGTGGCCAGGCCTCGGAACAACTTTTGGGTGATCCGCCCTGTTGAAGGAGATACTCTGATCTGACCAGTCGATAAAATCGGGTGTATCGACCATGGCAACTTCCGCATATTTAATTCCCGGGAGAACTTTTTGATTTCTCTCTTTGAAAAGCTACTTTTATGGATCATGCTGACTTGCCCGCATGGTTCCGGAAACACCTCTGTTGGTACATACTTGTCTCTTTCCATTGGTTCGTATGGCTCTGGTACATACGGTTCTGGCGGATAGCCGTAAGACCTTGCCCTCTTCTCCATTACGTGAACCCTTGATATGGCTTCGGCTCTAAGATCATCACAGAACTGTCGAATCTCCAGGAAGTGTCGGCAGTTCCTTAGCAGATGACTGGATTTCTCTCGACCATCCTTCGGATCAATGTAAGAGTGGAGGTAACATGGTGCCTCGAGTTGCTCCGTAGCCGATAAATACGGCGAACGGGTGCGGTCATGGATCGGTTGCATGTTCTGCTGTCCTCGTTCGGACTGGCGAGGGTGAGTTGCTGTACGTTCTTCCTCTTCACGGTGCGAATCCCTTCGTCTTTTCCTTCGTCCCGTTGTGAGGTCGAAACTTCCTCGGCTGCCTCCTTACACGTTTCTGGACGGAATTTCCAAGGTTGCTGCCGGAGCGTCACCTGTCGAGACTGAGGTCCTCGAGCCAGATGTGCTTGTCCTAGGGAGGCGAAGAAAGCCTCCGGTGTCGATGATGAAGTGAACGCCTCCGAAGGTTGCGGTCATGCCATCGCACGATTTTGAAGAGATCGAGTGCGGCGGCTCAAGATGTGGTACGAACTCGAAGGATCCGCAGCGGATCGGGTCTTTCGGATCTGGTGGCGTTGGTGACTCGAGTACGAACGCCACAGGTGTGACTGGTATCGCCGATGACCTGCCTTGTGCTGACAGGGTTCCCACAGACAGCGCCAATTGTCGAGGGTGCTCCTCGGCAATGCCCTCCGATAGGGGCTTAGGGTTGATGGAATCCTGCAAGCTGACACGAGACATCGGTTCACAGACAAGCGGGGAGAGCGATTTACCCAGGTTCGGGGACCTCGATGAGGTAAAACCCTTACGTCCTGCCTGTCTGTTCTTGATTATGATGACAATGGGTTACAATGGGGTGCCGAATAGTTCGGCTGAGATCTCGTCGAGATGGGTAAGCGCTATGGTGACTTAGCTCTAAGCTCTTGGTGGCTACGATTGCTAAGATTGATTGTGTCCCTCGGCAGCCCCTCTCCTGGCCTTTATATAGGAGGCCAGGTCTCAAGAGGTCTAACCGAGTACGACTAGACTTTACAATAGATCTATCTCTAAACTTTCCTTGTTCGGCTCCTTCCGTGTCTTGTACTTCAAGGAATCTTCCGTTGCACCGTCCTAGTGGCCCACCTTGCCATCGGGTACCTTCATGGGCCTCCAGCTAGACCGTATAGGGTAGAGCAACATCGGTTACCCGAAGGGTAATGCCCACGTCAGTAGCCCCCGAGTGTCTAGCCGAACATAGTTCGGGTAGAGACTGAAGCATATCTTCTTCTAGCCGAACATCGGTTACCCGAAGGGTAATGTCCACAACATTCGGAATTCATATTTAAGTAACCTCTAGAGTGCATAATAGACCGTTGCAATTTAGACCGAGTACTAACATAGCATACACACCGTCACCAATAGCTATGAAAGGGGGAATAGATCACATGAATACTATCATAGTAATAGTTAACTCCATAATCTACAAGAGATTACAATCATAACCTACACCAAGTACTACATGATGCACACACCGTCACCTTTACATCATGAAGGAGGAATAGACTACTTTAATAACATCACTAGAGTAGCACATAGATTAATAGTGATACAAAGCTCATCATATGGATCTCAATCATGTAAGGCAGCTCATGAGATCATTGTATTGAGGTACATGAGAGAGAGATTAACCACATAGCTACCGGTAAAGCCCTTAGCCTCGGGGGAGAATGATACGTCTCCGACGTATCGATAATTTCTTATGTTCTATGCCATATTATTGATGATACCTACATGTTTTATGCACACTTTATGTCATATTCGTGCATTTTCTGGAACTAACCTATTAACAAGATGCCGAAGTGCCGTTGTCTGTTTTCGCTGTTTTTGGTTTCAGAAATCCTAGTAACGAAATATTCTCGGAATTGGACGAAATCAAGTCCCGGGGGCCTATTTTGCCACGAACCTTCCAGAAGACCGAAGAGGATACGAAGTGGGGCCACGAGGGGCTGCCACCATAGGGCGGCGCGGCCCAGCCCTTGGCCGCGCCGACCTGTGGTGTGGGGCCCCCGTGTGGCCCCCCACGTTGCCCTTCCGCCTACTTAAAGCCTCCGTCGCGAAACCCCCGAGGCGAAAAAACCACGACACGGAAAACCTTACCGAGACGCCGCCGCCGCCGATCCCATCTCGGGGGATTCCGGAGATCTCCTCCGGCACCCTGCCGGAGAGGGGATTCATCTCCCGGAGGACTCTACACCGCCATGGTCGCCTCCGGAGTGATGAGTGAGTAGTTCACCCCTGGACTATGGGTCCATAGCAGTAGCTAGATGGTTGTCTTCTCCTCATTGTGCTTCATTGTTGGATCTTGTGAGCTGCCTAACATGATCAAGATCATCTATCCGTAATACTCTATGTTGTGTTTGTCGGGATCCGATGGATAGAGAATACCATGTTATGTTAATTATCAAGTTATTACATATGTGTTGTTTATGATCTTGCATGCTCTCCGTTACTAGTAGAGGCTCTGGCCAAGTTTTTTGCTTTTAACTCCAAGAGGGAGTATTTATGCTCGATAGTGGGTTCATGCCCGCATTGACACCGGGACGAGTGACGGAAAGTTCTAAGGTTGTGTTGTGCTCGTTGCCACTAGGGATAAAACATTGGCGCTATGTCCGAGGATGTAGTTGTTGATTACATTACGCACCATACTTAATGCAATTATCTCGTTGCTTTGCAACTTAATACTCGGAAGGGGTTCGGATGATAACTCTGAAGGTGGACTTTTTAGGCATAGATGCAGTTGGATGGCGGTCTATGTACTTTGTCGTAATGCCCAATTAAATCTCCCTGTACTTATCATGACATGTATGTGCATTGTTATGCCCTCTCTATTTGTCAATTGCCCGACTGTAATTTGTTCACCCAACATGCTTTTATCTTATGGGAGAGACACCTCTAGTGAACTGTGGACCCCGGTCCATTCTTTTAATACTGAAATACAAATCTGCTGCAATACTTGTTTTACTGTTTTCTCTGCAAACAATCATTTTCCACACAATACGGTTAATCCTTTGTTACAGCAAGCCGGTGAGATTGACAACCTCACCTGTTTCGTTGGGGCAAAGTACTTGGGTTGTGTTGTGCAGGTTCCACGTTGGCGCCGGAATCTCTGGTGTTGCGCCGCACTACATCCCGCCGCCATCAACCTTCAACGTGCTTCTTGGCTCCTCCTGGTTCGATAAACCTTGGTTTCTTTCCGAGGGAAAACTTGCTGCTCGTGCGCATCATACCTTCCTCTTGGGGTTGCCCAACGAACGTGTGAAATACACGCCATCAAGCTCTTTTTCTGGCGCCGTTGCCGGGGAGATCAAGACACGCTGCAAGGGGAGTCTCCACTTCCCAACCTCTTTACTTTGTTTTTGTCTTGCTTAATTTTATTTACTACTTTGTTTGCTGCGTTATATCAAAACACAAAAAAATTAGTTGCTAGCTTTACTTTATTTACTGTCTTGCACTCTATATCAAAAACACAAAAAAATTAGTTTACTTGCATTTACTTTATTTTAGCTTATTTCATCATGTTTCCTTTTAATTTTACCACAAAAAACATACCGGTAGGACAAGGGTCTATAATTGGGAGGAACAATATAGAAGAATTTTTCACCCATGTTAGTACCGTTGAAGATTTTGAAGATAGACACTTGGTAGAACTTGCTCCTACTTATGAAATTGCTGCTGTCTGCTTTAGTTCGCATGTTGGAAACTAAATTTGTTAATCTCAATCCTATAATCCAACACATGTTTCTTACACTTGGTGATTTGGAAGAGGGGGAAAAGAAAGATTTTGTTTTAGAAACCCTTCTTAGAGAATTTGGTGGTCTAGCAAGAGAGGCTAGAAAGGTCTTCGCTAAATTTAATATGCTTGGTTCTCATACTAATTTTGTTAGTCTCCTTGAAAAAATGGACATGGATAGGATAAGATACACTAATAATGCTAATGATGGTGGCGAGATCAAAGCACCAATACCATGCAAACTCCTAGCTATGAATGATGCACTAGAAAATAACTATGCTTGGCTTGTTCCCGAAAATTTGTTCGATGAGAGTAGCAAGCCCAAGACTAATGAGAAGGGAGACGCTGAAACTTATGTATCCAATATACTATGCATGGTTGAGAAAACTCCAAACCCCGCTGTAGGTGCACCACCCTTCGATAAAACTTGAGTTACACTTTCGCGCCTAGCTGAAAGGCGTTAAAGAAAAGCGCTTATGGGAGACAACCCATGTTTTTACTACAGTATTTTTGTTTTATATTTGAGTCTTGGAAGTTGTTTACTACTGTAGCAACCTCTCCTTATCTTAGTTTTATGTTTTGTTGTGCCAAGTAAAGTCTTTGATAGTAAAGTAAGTACTAGATTTGGATTACTGCGCAGTTACAGATTTCTTTGCTGTCACGAATCTGGGTCTACCTCCCTGTAGGTAGCTCAGAAAATTAAGCCAATTTACGTGCATGATCCTCAGATATGTACGCAACTTTCATTAAATTTGAGCATTTTCATTTGAGCAAGTCTGTTGGCCTAATAAAATCCATCTTTACGGACTGTTCTGTTTTGACAGATTCTGTCTTTTATTTCGCATTGCCTCTTTTGCTATGTTGGATGAATTTCTTTGATCCATTAATGTCCAGTAGCTTTATGCAATGTCCAGAAGTGTTAAGAATGATTGTGTCACCTCTGAACATATTAATTTTTATTGTGCACTAACCCTCTAATGAGTTGTTTCGAGTTTGGTGTGGAGGAAGTTTTCAAGGATCAAGAGAGGAGTATGATGCAATATGATCAAGGAGAGTGAAAGCTCTAAGCTTGGGGATGCCCGGTGGTTCACCCCTGCATATTCTAAGAAGACTCAAGCGTCTAAGCTTGGGGATGCCCAAGGCATCCCCTTCTTCATCGACAACATTATCAGGTTCCTCCCCCGAAACTATATTTTTATTCCGTCACATCTTATGCACTTTGCTTGGAGCGTCGGTTTGTTTTTGTTTTTTGTTTTGTTTGAATAAAATGGATCCTAGCATTCACTTTATGGGAGAGAGACACGCTCCGCTGTAGCATATGGACAAGTATGTCCTTAGGCTCTACTCATAGTATTCATGGCGAAGTTTTTCTTCGTTAAATTGTTATATGGTTGGAATTGGAAAATGCTACATGTAGTAACTCTAAAATGTCTTGGATAAATTGATACTTGGCAATTGTTGTGCTCATGATTAAGCTCTTGCATCATATACTTTGCACCCATTAATGAAGAAATACTTAGAGCTTGCTAATTTGGTTTGCATATTTGGTTTCTCTAGAGTCTAGATAACATCTAGTATTGAGTTTTGAACAACAAGGAAGACGGTGTGGAGTCTTATGATGTTTACAATATGTCTTTTATGTGAGTTTTGCTGCACCGTTCATCCTTATGTTTGTTTCAAATAACCTTGCTAGCCTAAACCTTGTATCGAGAGGGAATACTTCTCATGCATCCAAATCCTTGAGCCAACCACTATGCCATTTGTGTCCACCATACCTACCTACTACATGGTATTTATCCGCCATTCCAAAGTAAATTGCTTGAGTGCTACCTTTAAAATTCCATCATTCACCTTTGCAATATATAGCTCATGGGACAAATAGCTTAAAAACTATTGTGGTATTGAATATGTACTTATGCACTTTATCTCTTATTAAGTTGCTTGTTGTGCGATAACCATGTTTCGGGGACGCCATCAACTATTCCTTGTTGAATATCATGTGAGTTGCTATGCATGTCCGTCTTGTCCGAAGTAAGAGAGATCTACCACCTTAATGGTTGGAGCATGCATATTGTTAGAGAAGAGCATTGGGCCGCTAACTAAAGCCATGATTCATGGTGGAAGTTTCAGTTTTGGACATATATCCTCAATCTCATATGAGAATAATAAATGTTGCCACATGCTTATGCATTAAAGAGGAGTCCATTATCTGTTGTCCATGTTGTCCCGGTATGGATGTCTAAGTTGAGAATAATCAAAAGCGAGAAATCCAAAATGCGAGCTTTCTCCTTAGACCTTTGTACAAGGCGGCATGGAGGTACCCCATTGTGACACTTGGTTAAAACATGTGCATTGCAAAGATCCGGTAGTCCAAGCTAATTAGGACAAGGTGCGGGCACTATTAGTATACTATGCATGAGGCTTGCAACTTGTAAGATATAATTTACATAACTCATATGCTTTATTACTACCGTTGACAAAATTGTTTCATGTTTTCAAAATAAAAGCTCTAGCACAAATATAGCAATCGATGCTTTCCTCTTTGAAGGACCATTCTTTTACTTTTATGTTGAGTCAGTTCACCTATCTCTCTCCACCTCAAGAAGCAAACACTTGTGTGAACTGTGCATTGATTCCTACATACTTGCATATTGCACTTGTTATATTACTCTATGTTGACAATTATCCATGAGATATACATGTTACAAGTTGAAAGCAACCGCTGAAACTTAATCTTCCTTTGTGTTGCTTCAATACCTTTACTTTGATTTATTGCTTTATGAGTTAACTCTTATGCAAGACTTATTGATGCTTGTCTTGAAGTCCTATTCATGAAAAGTCTTTGCTTTATGATTCACTTGTTTACTCATGTCATTACCATTGTTTTGATCGCTGCATCCACTACATATGTTTACAAATAGTATGATCAAGGTTATGATGGCATGTCACTTCAGAAATTATCTTTGTTATCGTTTTACCTCGCTCGGGACGAGCGAGAACTAAGCTTGGGGATGCTTGATACGTCTCCGACGTATCGATAATTTCTTATGTTCTATGCCATATTATTGATGATACCTACATGTTTTATGCACACTTTATGTCATATTCGTGCATTTTCTCGGAACTAACCTATTAACAAGATGCCGAAGTGCCGATTCTTGTTTCTGCTGTTTTTGGTTTTAGAAATCCTAGTAACGAAATATTCTCGGAATTGGACGAAATCAAGTCCCAGGGGCCTATTTTGCCACGAACCTTCCAGAAGACCGAAGAGGATACGAAGTGGGGCCACGAGGGGCTGCCACCATAGGGCGGCGCGGCCCAGCCCTTGGCCGCGCCGACCTGTGGTGTGGGGCCCCCGTGTGGCCCCCCACGTTGCCCTTCCGCCTACTTAAAGCCTCCGTCGCGAAACCCCTGAGGCGAAAAAACCACGACACGGAAAACCTTACTGAGACGCCGCCGCCGCCGATCCCATCTCGGGGGATTCTGGAGATCTCCTCCGGCACCCTGCCGGAGAGGGGATTCATCTCCCGGAGGACTCTACACCGCCATGGTCGCCTCCGGAGTGATGAGTGAGTAGTTCACCCCTGGACTATGGGTCCATAGCAGTAGCTAGATGGTTGTCTTCTCCTCATTGTGCTTCATTGTTGGATCTTGTGAGCTGCCTAACATGATCAAGATCATCTATCCGTAATACTCTATGTTGTGTTTGTCGGGATCCGATGGATAGAGAATACCATGTTATGTTAATTATCAAGTTATTACATATGTGTTGTTTATGATCTTGCATGCTCTCCGTTACTAGTAGAGGCTCGGCCAAGTTTTTGCTTTTAACTCCAAGAGGGAGTATTTATGCTCGATAGTGGGTTCATGCCTGCATTGACACCGGGACGAGTGACGTAAAGTTCTAAGGTTGTGTTGTGCTTGTTGCCACTAGGGATAAAACATTGGCGCTATGTCCGAGGATGTAGTTGTTGATTACATTACGCACCATACTTAATGCAATTGTCTCGTTGCTTTGCAACTTAATACCTGGAAGGGGTTCGGATGATAACCTCGAAGGTGGACTTTTTAGGCATAGATGCGGTTGGATGGCGGTCTATGTACTTTGTCGTAATGCCCAATTAAATCTCACTCGTACTTATCATGACATGTATGTGCATTGTTATGCCCTCTCTATTTGTCAATTGCCCAACCGTAATTTGTTCACCCAACATGCTTTTATCTTATGGGAGAGACACCTCTAGTGAACTGTGGACCCCGGTCCATTCTTTTAATACCGAAATACAAATCTGCTCGCAATACTTGTTTTACTCGTTTTCTCTGCAAACAATCATTTTCCACACAATACGGTTAATCCTTTGTTACAGCAAGCCGGTGAGATTGACAACCTCACCGTTTCGTTGGGGCAAAGTACTTGGGTTGTGTTGTGCAGGTTCCACGTTGGCGCCGGAATCTCTGGTGTTGCGCCGCACTACATCCCGCCGCCATCAACCTTCAACGTGCTTCTTGGCTCCTCCTGGTTCGATAAACCTTGGTTTCTTTCTGAGGGAAAACTTGCTGCTGTGCGCATCATACCTTCCTCTTGGGGTTGCCCAACGAACGTGTGAAGATTCCGGGACTAACCTACATGTTTTATTCACACTTTATATCATTTTTATGCATTTTCCGGGACTAACCTATTAACAAGATGCCGAAGTGCCAGTTCCTGTTTTCTGCTGTTTTTGGTTCCAGAAAAGCTGTTCGGACAATATTCTCGGAATTCGACGAAACAAAAGCCAAACCTCCTATTTTTCTGGGGGACACACGGAGCCAGAAGGGCAAGCCAGGGGGAGGCCCACGGCCTCCTCCCCATAGGGCGGCGCGGCCAAGCCCCCAGGCGCGCCGGGGTGTGGGGAGCCCACCTCGGGACTCCACCGACATCGCCCCTTTGCCTATTTATTCCCCCACGACGCGAAAACCCAAAAGGAGATAGATCATACTCCAGAAAGACTCCCGGAGTGCCGCCGCCATCGCGAAACCTAGTTTCGGGGGTCAGAAGTTCCTGTTTTGGCACCCTGCCGGGACGGGGATTGACCCCCGGAGCCTTCTCCATCGACGCCACCGCCTCCATCATGCTCCGTGAGTAGTTCCCCCATGGACTACGGGTTCTAGCAGTAGCTAGTTGGTACTCTCTCTCCCATGTACTTCAATGCAATGATCTCATGAGCTGCCTTACATGATTAAGATCCATATGATGTAATCGGTGTTGTGTTTGTTGGGATCCGATGAATTGTTACATTATGATCAGTCTATCTATATAAGTTTGTGAAGTTATTGTTGCTGCAACCTTGTTGTGTTTAATGCTTGTCACTAGTGCACGAGTGGCATGATCTTAGATTTAAGCTCTATAATTATTGCTTAGATTGTATCTACAAGTTGTTTGCACATGTCTATGTCCGGAACCCGAGGCCCCATAGTGACAAGCAATCGGGATAACTGGAGGGGATGGCTTAGATATGAGGATCACATGTTTTCACCAAGTGTTAATGCTTTGCTCCGGTGCTCTATTAAAAGGAGTACCTTAATTACCGATAGATTCCCTTGAGGCCCGGCTGCCACCGGCTGGTAGGACAAAAGATGTTGTGCAAGTTTCTCATTGCGAGCACGTATGACTATATATGGAAAACATGCCTACGTATAATTAATAGACTGGATGTTCTGTCTTAATGCTATTTCAATCCTACCAATTGCCCAACTGTAATTTGTTCACCCAACACTTGTTATTGGAGAGTTACCACTAGTGTAGATAGCTGGGAACCCCGGTCCATCTGTCATCATCAAATACTCACTCGGTCCTATATGTCATTGGAAGAAGTATCAACTATTTTCTGGTGCCATCGCCTCGTGTTCTCAATTACTCGCTGCTGTGTTACTATTACTATTGCTCTCATATTACTGCTGCTTTCACATCGCCCCTGTTACTAGTGATTTTTCAGGTGCAGCTGAATTGACAACTCAGTTGTTAATACTTATAAGTATTCTTTGTCTCCCCTTGTGTCGAATCAATAAATTTGGGTTTTACTTCCCTCGAAGACTGTTGCGATCCCCTATACTTGTGGGTCATCAAGACTATTTTCACGGCGCCGTTGCTCGTGGAGCATAGCTCTATTCATAAGTTCACTCGGGGAGTACACTCTACCTCTCTCTCTGTTTTTATTTTATTTTGTTTTGCTTAGTTTACTTTTGTCTAGTTTATTTGTGCTTAGTTTATTTCTGTCTAGTATTATTTTGCTTAGTTTACTTTTGTCTAGTTTGTTTTTGTCTTATTTTATTTTTCTTATATACCCGAAAATCCATAAAAATTTGAAAAACCGAAAAATTAAAAACTGTTGTTATGGAAGAACCCACAACCTCGTATGGAGCTTATAGAATTGTATATGAATTATAGAGAATCAAGAAAGGGTAAAGTCATGAGTGCCGTGTTAGAAAAATTGAATACAATTGCTAAAATCTTGCTTAAACGCCATGATATAAACTCGTTGCTCTAAACGGGATACTAAACATCTTCAATTCCAATGTGGCTTTAGTGAAGAAGTTTTAATTGTGAACTATCATTGGAATAACTATATTCATCTTGGGTTCGAAGAAGTAGAACAATTTGTTTTATTTATGGGAGCTTCTGAAATAGAATCCTTCATGTCTAAAAATTATGAAACCTGTGTTGCTTGTAATGATCTTAAAGATTATGTCTCTTCTATCCTTGATTATTGCATAGAACATTACAACAATAATCATTATATCATTGATTATAAAGAAAGACTCATTCATGCACAAGAATGCACTCACAATTTGCAGGAACCTGTGAAAGAAGAAATTGATGAAACTGAAAGCTCATTGGATGAAAAAGAGGAGGAGAGTGATGAACAAAAGGAGGAAGAATGGATTAGCTACCCATGCCAACCTTCTAATGAGAGTAACTCTTTATCTCTTACACTATTTGATTGTCCTCCATGCTTACCAAAGGAGGATGAATGTTATGTTCATGTGGATTCTCTTGAAATATTTCCTATGAGTAAAACTTGTAAAAATGATTATGCTACTGTTATTTATGATAATCCATGCTATGTCGAAAAATCTTATGATAATGCTTTGTTTGTGCCTGATATCGAAATGCATGGTACTAAAGAGTTTTGCTTAGCAAATGTTTATGATAAAGCTCTAGATGATGGTCCTATGTTACTTGATAGTATTAATTGTACCACTAATGAAAATGGGATTGGAAAGGTCTTGACTTCATCTAGTAGTCCCATATCTTTTGAGAATGATCAATCATCTTGTAATAGATTTTTAAAAAGTGGGTTTGAAAGTTTTGATCCCACTATTTTGAGCTTGATAAAAATTACGTGTTTGTAGATCATGAAAAGCATGTTGTATGTGATAGTTATATTGTTGAGTTTATTCATGAAGCTACTGAAAATTATTATGAGAGAGGAAAATATGGTTGTAGAAGTTTTCATGGTACTAAAACCCCTCTCTATATGCTGAAACTTTTGAAGTTACTCTTGTTTTATCTTCCTATGCTTGTCACTTTGTTTTTTTTTGAATTTATGTGTGTGCAAGATTCCTATGCATAGGAAGTGGGTTAGGCTTAAATGTGTTTTGAATTTGCTTCTTGATGCTCCTTTTGCTTCATTTTCTATTTTCATGTGAGCATCATTAAAATCTTCTGCGCCTAGCTAAAAGGAGTTAAAGAAAAGAGCTTATGGGAGACAACCCATTATTTTATTTCTGCAATTTTTCTTTTATTTTTGAGTCAAGGTGCTGTTTACTTCTGTAGCAATGCCTTTGTATCTTTATTTTATCGCATTGTTGTGCCAAGTAAAGTCTCTAATAGAAAGTTGATGCTAGATTTGGATTTCTGCGCAGAAACAGATTTTTAGCTGTCACGGTTTTGAGCTTTTCTCTCTGCAGAAAAATCTAAACATTCTGAAAAAAATCATGCGTGATCCTCAGATATGTACGCAACTTTCATTAGTTTTGAGTTTTCTGATTTGAGCAACGGAAGTACCTCGAAAAAATTCATGTTTACTGGCTGTTCTGTTTTGATAGATTCTGTCTCTATTTTTTGCATTGTCTCTTGTGGACTTTAAGTAAGGCTTTCTAGACGTGGAGAGCTGTAGCTAATGTTTTATTGAGTTCTTGCAATGTGTCACTACAGAACTAAAGTGGATTAAAGTTTTTTGAGTACTAACCCCTCTAATGAAGTTTATGAGAAGTTTGGTGTGGCAGAAGTTTTCAAGGGTCAAGGGAGAAGGGTGATATAATGTGATCAAGAAGAGTGAAGAGCCTAAGCTTGGGGATGCCCCCGTGGGTCACCCAAGCATATTCAAGAAGACTCAAGCGTCTAAGCTTGGGGATGCCCAAGGCATCCCTTCTTCATCAACAAATTATCAGGTTATCTCTAGTGAAACTATATTTTAATTCTTCCACATCATATGTGCTTTACTTGGAGCGTCTGTGTGCTTTTATTTTTTGTGTTTGAATAAATTCGGATCCTAGCATTCTTGTGTGGGAGAGAGACACGCTCCGCTTTTTCATATGAACACTTGTGTTCTTCGTTTAATTTTTAATGTTCATGGCAAAAGCTGAAAGCCGCAACACTTATTGATATTTGGTTGGAAACAGAAAATGCTTCATGTGGTAATTGGTATATTGTCTTGAATAATTTGATACTTGGCAATTGTTTTGAGCTCTCAAGTAGATCATGTTTAAGCTCTTGCATCATGTAGTTTAAACCTATTAGTGGAGAACTACCGTAGAGCTTGTTGAAATTTGGTTTGCATGATTGGTCTCTCTAAGGTCTAGATATTTTCTGGTAAAAGTGTTTGAGCAACAAGGAAGATAGTGTAGAGTCTTATAATGCTTGCAATATGTTCTTTGTAAGTTTTGCTGTACCGGTTTATACTTGTGTTTGCTTCAAACAACCTTGCTAGCCAAAGCCTTGTACTGAGAGGGAATGCTTCTCGTGCATCCAAAACCTTGAGCCAAAACCTATGCCATTTGTGTCCACCATATACTATGTGGTATTTTTCTGCCATTCCAAGTAAATACTTCATGTGCTACCTTTAAACAATTCAAAACTTTATTACTCCTTATTTGTGTCAATGTTTTATAGCTCATGAGGAAGTATGTGGTGTTTTATCTTTCAATCTTGTTGGGCAGACTTTCACCAATGGACTAGTGGCATATACATCCGCTTATCCAATAATTTTGCAAAAAGAGCTGGCAACGGGGTGCCCAACCCCAATTAATTAACTTTCATTAATAATTCTCTTCACATGTTTTGCCCTGATTCATCAGTAAGCAACTTAATTTTGCAATAGACACTCCTCCATGATATGTGAAATGTTGGAAGGCACCCGAGGATTCGGTTAGCCATGGCTTGTGTAAGCAAAAGGTTGGGAGCAGTGTCATCTATAAATAAAACTAAAATACATGTGTAAACAAAAGAGAAGAGGGATGATCTACCTTGCTGGTAGAGATAACGTCCTTCATGGGAGCCGCTCTTTGAAAGTCTCGTTTGACAAGGGGGTTAGAGTGCCCACTACCATTCGTTGACAACAACAAACACCTCTCAAAACTTTATTTTTATGCTCTCTATATGATTTCAAAACTTGAAAAGCTCTAGCACATGATTTAATCCTTGCTTCCCTCTGCGAAGGGCCTTTCTTTTACCTTATGTTGAGTCAGTTTACCTACTTCTTTCTATCTTAGAAGCAAACACTTGTGTCAACTGTGTGCATTGATTCTTACATGCTTGCTTATTACACTTATTATATTACTTTGTGTTGACAATTATCCATGAGATATACATGTTGAAAGTTGAAAGCAATTGCTGAAACTTAAATCTTCCTTTGTGTTGCTTCAAAACCTCTTATTAAGAATCTATTGCTTTATGAGTTAACTCTTATGCAAGACTTTTCGATGCTTGTCTTGAAAGTACTATTCATGAAAAGTTTTTGCTATATGATTCGAGTTGTTTAGTCATTATCTTTTTGTTAGCAAACTATAGACCATTGCTTTGGGTCACTTCATTCATCTCATATGCTTTACAATAGTGTTGATCAAGATTATGTTGGTAGCATGTCACTTCGTAAATTATTCTTTTTATCGTTTACCTACTCGAGGGCGAGTAGGAACTAAGCTTGGGGATGCTTGATACGTCTCCAACGTATCTATAATTTTTTATGTTCCATGCTAGTTTTATGACAATACCTACATGTTTTATTCACACTTTATATCATTTTTATGCATTTTCCTGTTTTCTGCTGTTTTTGGTTCCAGAAAAGTTGTTCGGGCAATATTCTCGGAATTCGACGAAACAAAAGCCAAACCTCCTATTTTTCCGAGGGACACACGGAGCCAGAAGGGCAAGCCAGGGGGAGGCCCACGGCCTCCTCCCCATAGGACGGCGCGGCCAAGCCCCCAGGCGCGCCGGGGTGTGGGGAGCCCACCTCGGGACTCCACCGACATCGCCTCTTTGCCTATTTATTCCCCCACGACGCGAAAACCCAAAAGAAGATAGATCATACTCCAGAAAGACTCCCGGAGCGCCGCCGCCATCGCGAAACCTAGTTTCGGGGGTCGGAAGTTCCTGTTTCGGCACCCTGCCGGGACGGGGATCGACCCCCGGAGCCTTCTCCACCGACGCCACCGCCTCCATCATGCTCCGTGAGTAGTTCCCCCATGGACTACGGGTTCTAGCAGTAGCTAGTTGGTACTCTCTCTCCCATGTACTTCAATACAATGATCTCATGAGCTGCCTTACATGATTGAGATCCATATGATGTAATCGGTGTTGTGTTTGTTGGGATCCGATGAATTGTTACATTATGATCAGTCTATCTATATAAGTTTGTGAAGTTATTGTTGCTGCAACCTTGTTGTGTTTAATGCTTGTCACTAGTGCACGAGTGGCATGATCTTAGATTTAAGCTCTATAATTATTGCTTAGATTGTACCTACAAGTTGTTTGCACATGTCTATGTCCGAAACCCGAGGCCCCAGAGTGACAGCAACTGGGATAACTGGAGGGGATGGCTTAGATATGAGGATCACATGTTTTCACCAAGTGTTAATGCTTTGCTCCGGTGCTCTATTAAAAGGAGTACCTTAATTACCGAGAGATTCCCTTGAGGCCCTGCTGCCACCGGCTGGTAGGACAAAAGATGTTGTGCAAGTTTCTCATTGCGAGCACGTATGACTATATATGGAAAATATGCCTACGTATAATTAATAGACTCGGATGTTCTCGTCTTAATGCTATTTCAATCCTATCAATTGCCCAACTGTAATTTGTTCACCCAACACTTGTTATTGGAGAGTTACCACTAGTGTAGATAGTCGGGAACCCCGGTCCATCCGTCATCATCAAATACTCACTCGGTCCTATATGTCATTGGAAGTAGTATCAACTATTTTCCGGTGCCATCGCCTCCGTGTTATCTAGTATCTGCTGCTGTGTTACTGTTACTATTGCTCTCATATTACTGCTGCTTTCACATCACCCCTGTTACTAGTGCTTTTCCAGGTGCAACTGAATTGACAACTCAGTTGTTAAGGCTTATAAGTATTCTTTGTCTCCCCTTGTGTCGAATCAATAAATTTGGGTTTTACTTCCCTCGAAGACTGTTGCGATCCCCTATACTTGTGGGTCATGAATGGTGTAAGCTTTGGACCTCCTTTGAATCCTTCGTGATTCTGTTTCTTCAGCTGGTAAACCGCCGTTGGCTAGGAACTCCATGATTGGCTTTCCCCATGATGGTGCCTCTCGAACGACAAAGACTGGGATGTCAACCTCCATGCAGTCCACCGACATAGTTTCTTCCGACTTCGGCTCTCACTACAAGAAAAGTTGCCATGGCCGACGAAGTTGAAGTCGCGCCGTGGTTGCTGGTGACCATGGCCGACGATTTTTGGTCTCTCCGTTGTGCATGTCAAAACGTTTTTTTTCTCGTTTTTGAGGTCACCTAGCCCGACGAAAACGGCCAAAACGTGGCGTATGGTGTCCCGGGACGTGGTGCATCTCGAAATCTCGGGTTCCCGGCCGAGTCAACGCAAATCCGCACCGCCGAGGGATGTAGGGCCCAGATGGCAGCCTCTCTGGCATTGTTTTTCTTCTCGATCGCGCCATCTCGTTCAACGCTCTCCGATGGAGCCGTTTACGATGCAGGATCATGGGTCCCGCATGTCATCCTCTACGAACCAAAATTCTTTCTATTCTTGGATTTTTTTTACCCCCGATTTCCGGCTACTTCCTTTTTCTTTTGATCCCTTGCCGCCTTGGAAACGTTGAGACCGCTGCTCGCTAAATGGGACCCGCATGTCATCCTCTATGTGCAATCAACTTTCTTTTCTTGGAGTTTTTTTTGGCACCTCATATTTGGTCACTTGCCTTTTTCTTTCGATCCCCTGCCGCCTCTCAAACGGTGATACCGCTGCTGCTAAATGGGACCCGCATGTCATCCTCTATGTACTATAAAACTTTCTTTTCTTGAATTATTTTTGGCACCTCATATTTGGTCACTTGCCTTTTTCTTTCGATCCCCGCCGCCTCTCAAACGGTGATACCGCTGCTGCTAAATGGGACCCGCATGTCATCCTCTATGTACTATAAAACTTTCTTTTCTTGAATTATTTTTGGCACCTCATATTTGGTCACTTGCCTTTTTCTTTCGATCCCCGCCGCCTCTCAAACGGTGATACCGCTGTCTGCTAAATAGGACCCGCATGTCATCCTCTATGTACTATAAAACTTTCTTTTCTTGAATTATTTTTGGCTCCTCATATTTGGTCACTTGCCTTTTTCTTTCGATCCCTGCCGCCTCTCAAACGGTGATACCGCTGTCGCTAAATGGGACCCGCATGTCATCCTCTATGTACTATAAAACTTTCTTTTCTTGAATTATTTTTGGCTCCTCATATTTGGTCACTTGCCTTTTTCTTTCGATCTCATGCCACGTTTGAAACGTTGAGGAACCTGCTGGCTCATGGGACCCGCATGTCATCCTCTATGTACAATAAAACTTTCTTTTCTTGGATTTTTTTTGGCACCTGATATTTGGTCACTTGCCTTTTTCTTTCTATCTCATGCCGCCTTTGAAACGTTGACTAAGCTGCTGGCTCATGGGTCCCGCATGTCATCCTCTACGACAATAAAAGTTTTCTTTCTTAGAGTTATTTTTGACCCCTAATTTCTGGCTATTTGCCTTTTTCTTTTGATCTCCCCGCCCTCTCGCAACGATGAGGACGTCGTTGGCAGGTCGGTCCCACATGTCATCCTCTATGAACAATAAAAGTTTCCTTTGATGGATTTATTTTGAACCCCTAATCAATTTCTGGATATTTCCTTTTTTCTTTTGATCCCCTGCCGCCTTGAAATCGCTGAGGATGCTGCTGCCTCATGGGTCCCGCATGTCATCCTCTCAGAACGGTAAATGTTTTCTTTTCTTGGATTTTGTTGACCAAACGATTTTTTGCTTATTTTTTCTTTCGATCTCCTGCAGCCTTTAAAACGTTGAGGACGCTCGCCGGCTCACGGGTCCCACATGTCAGCCTCTATGAACAATAAACGCTGAGGATGCTGCTGCCTCATGGGTCCCGCATGTCATCCTCTCAGAACGAAAATGTTTCTTTTCTTGGATTTTTTACCAACAGATTTTTGGTTTATTTTTTCTTTCCATTCCCTGCCGCCTTTAAAACGTTGACGACGCTGCTGGCTCATGGGTCCCCGATGTCAGCCTCCCCGTACAAGAAACATGTGATATCTTGATTATTTTGCAGACAATAAACAGTGTATTGCGCTCTGAGCTATTTCAAACGGATAAAATAAATCTTTATTTTTACATAAACAAACTTATATGTTGAATCCCCTTTTTTTGTTTTTGCGAAGCATAGGACTTTCCTGTTTTTTTTAGAAAATTCCGAACTTTCCTGTTTTGGAGTGGGCTGAAATTGTACGAGTCAAAAGGCCAAGCAGGATAGTTCGAAGGCCAAGATGTCCAGATGCAGCCCAATTGAAATCTTTCTTCTTGGATTTTTTTCACCCCCTGATATCTGGCTACTTCATTTTTCTTTTGGTCCTGTGCCGCCTTGAAAACGTTGAGACCGCTGCTGCAAAATGGGACCCGCATGTAATCCTCTATGTACAATAAAATTTCTTTTTTTTGGATTATTTTTAGCACTCATGGGTCCCGCATGTCATCCTCTATGAACCAAAATTCTTTCTATTCTTGGATTTTTTTTTTGACCCCCTTATTTCTGGCTACTTCCTTTTTTCTTTTGATCCCTTGCCGCCTTGGAAACGTTGAGAGCTCGTCGCTAAATGGGACCCGCATGTCATCCTCTATGTGCAATCAACTTTCTTTTCTTGGAATTTTTTGGCACCTCATATTTGGTCACTTGCATTTTTCTTTCGATCCCGTGCAGCCTCTCAAACGGTGATACCGCTGCTGCTAAATGGGACCCGCATGTCATCCTCTATGTACTATCAAGTTTCTTTTCTTGAATTATTTTTGGCTCCTCATATTTGGTCACTTGCCTTTTTCTTTCGATCCCGTGCAGCCTCTCAAACGGTGATACCGCTGCTGCTAAATGGGACCCGCATGTCATCCTCTATGTACAATCAAGTTTCTTTTCTTGAATAATTTTTGCCTCCTGATATTTTGTCACTTGCCTTTTTCTTTCGATCTCATGCCGCCTTTGAAACGTTGAGTAAGCTGCTGGCTCATGGGTCCCGCATGTCATCCTCTACGAACAATAAAAGTTTCCTTTCTTGGAGTTATTTTTGACCCCTAATTTCTGGCTATTTGCCTTTTTCTTTTGATCTCCTGCCCCCTTTGAAACGATGAGGACGCTGTTGGCAGGTCGGTCCACATGTCATCCTCTATGAGCATTAAAAGTTTCCTTTGATGGATTTATTTTGAACCCCTAATTAATTTCTGGATATTTCTTTTTTTTCTTTTGATCCCCTGCCGCCTTGGAATCGTTGAGGATGTTGCTGCCTCATGGGTCCCGCATGTCATCCTCTCAGAAGGGTAAATGTTTCTTTTCTTGGATTTTGTTTACCAAACGATTTTTGACTTATTTTTTCTTTCGATCTCCTGCCGCCTTTAAAACTTTGGGGAAGCTGCTGGCTCACGGGTCCCACATGTCAGCCTCTATGAACAATAAACGCTGAGGATGCTGCTGCCTCATGGGTCCCGCATGTCATCCTCTCAAAACGAAAATGTTTCTTTTCTTGGATTTTTTACCAACAGATTTTTGGTTTATTTTTTATTTCCATCCTCTGCCGCCTTTAAAACGTTGACGACGCTGCTGGCTCATGGGTCCACGATGTCAGCCTCCCCGTACAAGAAACATGTGATATCTTGATTATTTTGCAGACAATAAACAGTGTATTGCGCTCTGAGCTATTGCGGGGATAAATTAAATCTTTATTTTTACATAAACAAACTTATATGTTGAATCTCCTTGTTTTTTGTTTTTGCGAAGCATAGGACTTTCCTGTTTTTTTAGAAAAATCCGAACTTTCCTGCTATGGAGTGGGCTGAAATTGTACGAGTCAAAAGGCCCAGATGTCCAGATGGAGCCCAATTGAAATCTTTCTTTTCTTGGTTTTTTTCACCCCCTGATTTCTGGCTACTTCATTTTTCTTTTGGTCCTGTGCCGCCTTTGAAACGTTGAGACCGCTGCTGCAAAATGGGACCCACATGTCATCCTCTATGTACAATAAAATTTCTTTTCTTGGATTATTTTTGGCTCCTGATATTTGGTCACTTGCCTTTTTCTTTCGATCCCGTGCAGCCTCTCAAACGGTGATACCGCTGCTGCAAAATGGGACCCGCATGTCATCCTCTATATACAATCAAGTTTATTTTCTTGAATTATTTTTGGATCCTGATATTTGGTCACTTGCCTTTTTCTTTCGATCTCATGCCGAGTTTGAAACGTTGAGGAAGCTGCTGGCTCATGGGTCCCGCATGTCATCCTCTATGAACAGGTTCCTGGGACTCGCATGTCATCCTCTATGAACAATAAAAGTTTCCTTTGTTGGATTTATTTTTTACCCCTAATTTCTGGCTATTTGCCTTTTTCTTTTGATCCCCTGCCCCCTTTGAAACGATGACGACGCAGCTGGCAGGTCGGTCCCACATGTCATCCTCTATGAACAATAAAAGTTTCCTTTGATGGATTTATTTTTGACCCTACTTAATTTCTGGCTATTTCCTTTTTTTCTTTTGATCCCGTGCCGCCTTGGAATAGTTGAGGATGTTGCTGCCTCATGGGTCCCGCATGTCATCCTCTCAGAAAGGTAAATGTTTCTTTTCTTCGATTTTGTTTACCAACTGATTTTTGGCTTATTTTTTCTTTCGATCTCCTGCCGCCTTTAAAACATTGACGGCGCTGCTGGCTCATGGGTCCCCGATGTCAGCCTCCCCGTACAAGAAACATGTGATATCTTGATTATTTTGCAGACAATAAACAGTGTACTTCGCTCTGAGATATTGCAAATGGATAAATTAAATATTTATTTTTTATAACAAAACTTATATGTTGAATCTCCTTGTTTTTTGTTTTTTGCGAAGCATGGGACTTTCCTCTTTTTTTAGATAAATCCGACTTTCCTGTTTTGGAGTGGGCTGAAATTGTACGAGACAAAAGGCCGAGCAGGATAATTCGAAGGCCCAGATGTCCAGATGCAGCCCAATTGAAATCTTTCTTTTCTTGGATTTTTTTCACCCCCAAATTTCTGGTTACTTCATTTTTCTTTTGGTCCTGTGCCGCCTTGGAAAAGTTGAGACCGCTGCTGCAAAATGGGACCCGCATGTCATCCTCTATGTACAATAATGTTTCTTTTCTTGGATTATTTTTGGCTCCTGATATTTGGTCACTTGCCTTTTTCTTTCGATCTCACGCCGAGTTTGAAATGTTGAGGAAGCTGCTGGCTCATGGGTCCCGCATGTCATCCTCTATGAACAATAAAGTTTATTTTCTTGAATTATTTTTGGATCCTGATATTTGGTCACTTGCCTTTTTCTTTCGATCTCATGCCACGTTTGAAACGTTGAGGAACCTGCTGGCTCATGGGACCCGCATGTCATCCTCTATGTCCATCAACTTTCTTTTCTTGGATTTTTTTTGACCCCCTAATTTCTGGGCTACTTTCTTTTTCTTTTGATCTGAAGTCGCATTTGAAACGTTGGGACCGCTGCTGCAAAATGGGACCCGCATGTCATCCTCTATGTACAATAAAAGTTTCTTTTCTTGGATTATTTTCCACCCTCTGATTTTTGGTCACTTGCCTTTTTCTTTCGATCTCATGCCGCCTTTGAAAACGTTGAGGAACCTGCTGGCTCATGTGACCCGCATGTCATCCTCTATGTACTATAAAAGTTTTTTCGTGGATTTTTTTCTTTTGATCCCCTTCCGCCTTGGAAACGTTGAGTAAGCTGCTGAATCATGAGACCCGCATGTCATCCTCTATGTACAATCAAACTTTCTTTTTCTTTTGATCTCAAGCTGCATTTGAAACGTTGAGACCGCTGCTGTAAAATGGGACCCGCATGTCATCCTCTATGTACAATAAAGTTTCTTTTCTTGGATTATTTTTGGATCCTGATATTTGGTCACTTGCCTTTTTCTTTCGATCTCATGCCGAGTTTGACACGTTGAGGAAGCTGCTGGCTCATGGGTCCCGCATGTCATCCTCTATGAACAATAAAAGTTTCCTTGGTTGGATTTATTTTTTACCCCTAATTTCTGGCTATTTGCCTTTTTCTTTTGATCCTCTGCCCCCTTTGAAACGATGACGACGCAGCTGGCAGTGTCGGTCCCACATGTCATCCTCTATGAACAATAAAAGTTTCCTTTGATGGATTTATTTTTGACCCTACTTAATTTCTGGCTATTTCCTTTTTTTCTTTTGATCCCCTACCGCCTTGGAATAGTTGAGGATGCTGCTGCCTCATGGGTCCCGCATGTCATCCTCTCAGAAAGGTAAATGTTTCTTTTCTTGGATTTTGTTTACCAAATGATTTATGGCTTATTTTTTCTTTCGATCTATTGCCGCCTTTAAAATGTTGACGACGCTGCTGGCTCATGGGTCCCTGATGTCAGCCTCCCCGTACAAGAAACATGTGATATCTCGATTATTTTGCAGACAATAAACAGTGTATTTCGCTCTGAGCTTTCCAAACGGATAAATTAAATCTTTATTTTTACATAAACAAACTTATATGTTGAATCTCCTTGTTTTTTGTTTTTGCGAAACATAGAACTTTCATGTTTTTTATCCAAAAAAAGACTTTCATGTTTTGGAGTGGGCTGAAATTGTACGAGACAAAAGGCCGAGCAGGATAGTTCGTAGGCCCAGATGGCCAGATGCAGCCCAATTGAAATCTTTCTTTTCTTGGATTATTTTGGCCAGATGCTACTTCCTTTTTCTTTTGATCCTGTGCCGCCTTTGGAAACGTTGAGACCGCTGCTGCAAAATGGGTCCCGCATGTCATCCTCTATGTACAATAAAAGTTTCTTTTCTTGGATTATTTTCGGGTCCTGATATTTGGTCACTTGCCTTTTTCTTTCGATCTCATGCCACCTTTGAAACATTGAGGATCCTGCTGGCTCATGGGTCCCACATGTCAGCCTATAAACAAAAAACCTTTCCTTTCTTGGAGTTATTTGACCCCTAATTTCTGGCTATTTCGCCTTTTTTTTATCCCGTGCCGCCTTGGAAACGTTGAGGAAGCTGCTGCCTCAAGGGTCCCGCATGTCATCCTCTTAGAACGATAAATGTTTATTTTCTTGGATTTTTTACCAACTGATTTTTGTTTTATTTTTCTTTCAATCCCCTGCCGCCTTTAAAACGTTGACGACGCTTCTGGCTCATCGGGCCCCGATGTCAGCCTCCCCGTACAAGAAACATGTGATATCTTGATTATTTTGCAGACAATAAAAGGTGTATTACGCTCTGAGCTATTGCAAAGGGATAAATTAAATCTTTGTTTTTACGTAAACAAACTTATATGTTGAATCTCCTTGTTTTTTGTTTTTGCCAAGCATAGGACTTTCCTGTTTTGGAGTGGGCTTAAATTGTACGAGTCAAAAGGCTTCCAGCAGGATAGTTCGAAGGCCCAGATGTCCAGACGCAGCCCAATTGAAATCTTTCTTTTCTTGGATTTTTTGGCTACTTCCTTTTTCTTTTGGTCCCGTGCCGCCTTGGAAACTATGAGACTGCTATTGCAAAATGGGGCCGACATGTCATCCTCTATGTACAATATAAGTTTCTTTTCGTGGATTATTTTTGGCTCCTGATATTTTGGTCACTTGCCTTTTTCTTTCGATCTCATGTCAACTTTGAAACGTTGAGACCGCTGCTGCAAAATGGGACCCGCATGTCATCCGCAATGTACAATAAAAGTTTTTTTTGGATTATTTTTGGCACCTGATATTTAGTCACTTGCCTTTTTCTTTCGATCTCATGCTGCATCTGAAACGTTGAGGAAGCTGTTGGCTTGTGGGTCCCGCAAGTCATCCTCTATGTAGAATAAAAGTTTCCTTTCTTGGATATATTATTTTTTACCCCTAATTTCCGGCTACTTCTTTTTCTTTTGATCCCGTGCCACCTTGGAAACGTTGAGACCGCTGCGGCAAAATGGGACCCGCATGTCATTCTCTATGTACAGTAAAGTTTCTTTTCTTGGAGTTATTTTTGGCTCCTGATATTTGGTCACTTGCCTTTTTCTTTCGATCCCGTGCCACCTTTGAAACGCTGAGACCGCTGCTGCAAAATGTGACCCGCATGTCGTCCTAAAAATACTTTCCTTTCTTGGAGTTATTTTTTACCCCTAATTTGTGGCTACTTCCTTTTTTTTATCCCCTGCCGCCTTTGAAACGTTGAGGACTCTGCTGGCTCATGGGTCCCACATGTCAGCCTCTGTGAACAATAAACCTTTCCTTTCTTTGATTTATTTTTGACCCCTAATTTCTGACTAGTTGCCTTTTTTTTGGATCCCATGCCGCCTTGGAAACGTTGAGGATGCTGCTGCCTCATGGGTCCCGTATGTCATCCTCTCAGAACGATAAATGTGTTTTTCTTGTTTTTTTTACCAACTGATGTTTGGCTTATTTTTTCTTTCGATCTCATTCCACCTTTAAAACGTCGAGGACGCTGCTGGCTCATGTGTCCCACATGTCAGCCTCTTTGAACAATAAACCTTTCCTTTGTTGGATTTATTTTTGACCAATAATTTCTGGCTATTTGCCATTTTCTTTCGATCGCAAGGCGCCTTTGAAACCTTGAGACGCTGCTGGCTCATGGGTCCCACATGTCAGCCTCTATGAACAATAAAAGATTCCTTTCTTGGATTTATTTTTGACAGTAATTACTGGCTATTTGCATTTTTTCGATCCCCTGCCGCCTTTGAAACTAAGAGGACGCTGATGCACGTGAGGTGTGGTCTGAAGTTAATGGCTTCTATGGTATTCACCTAAACTCGTAAGAATTTTGCCTCTCCCAAGATGTGGATCTTTGATTATCTGGATAGAGGTGGTGACCTTTAAGCTACAGTCCTGTCGGTGACATGTTGGCACATTTGGGATGCCCGTAATAAGCTAAGAGAAGAACATATGATGGTGTCTCCCACAAGCGTAGCCGCAAAGATCAAAGCTTATGTTGACATTATTGTTGAGCACTTTATTCAGAACCAAGCCTAGTCGCAGCCGTGAACCCTCTTCACTTTCTTGAGCAAGAACAGCTGCCCGCAGGGATGTACGTTCGCTTATCTAAGCAAAAAAATAGGAATGGTCCTCTCAAAGTATGATCAACAGGAGATGGCTATATTATAAAGGATGTACACACAATGTAATTATAGTGCTGAATAAAGTCAAACATTAAACAGCAATACATGGGTTATAATCTAAACTCTAAAGGCAACACGTAATACAAAAGCAGGGCAGTGTTCAAATAAACTGATTCAATATAGTACATACTAAAAACTGTGTACTACTTCTCAACACTTCAAGCACAAGAAAAATGTGTGTCAGTATTTTTCAAAGGTAACACGGAATGGGCAAAGTCTAAACCAGGCTTAAACCACATTGACGCTTGTGGGACACTAGCCCAACCACCTCCGGGAAGGCTGATTACTCCCACAGTCTCACCTCCATCTGGTTGACTGTTGCAGCGCAAAATGTTTAGGGTGTTGATTACAAAGAAACCTCCTGTATGCGCAGTTTTTCCTCATGAATGGAACCAATGTGCCATCAGGAGCATTTGCTTCACGTTTCTTCAGGTTGTCCATGATAGGGTAATTGAGTCCGAGGAACAGAGAGTGGTCGCCGAGGCTGTTAAGCTGCCTGGAAAGTAAGTCCCCTGGAGGTGCAGTATATATGGGATCCCGCTCAAAGACTTAGGTGGTAATAGGAGGATACTGCCGTAGCTGAAGCCCTGCCATTAGCAGCATCGGGAATGTCAGGAGGTACTTCACCATGGGCAATCACAATGTGGTTTACTGTAAGGATGATCATCAAGCGCTTGCCGTCAGCAGATCGAGCGAGGAACCACTCGTAAGGCTGACAATCCACCACCGGTGGCGGGATTACAAACGGCAGCTTCAGGTTTGCTGCAACATTAGAAATGGACAAATAGGGTGTTACTGACAAACATATTTAAACAGAAGCATTGTTCATCGTTCGTTTTGTTCAGTCGGTGTTCTGCGGCGGTTCTATTATCGCCTTCGTCAAGCATACATGATATAGCATTGACGAACTGAATGTGAACATCCGTTACAGGCTTTTTTAGTAGATTCTGTCAACCAATTGCTAGCTTCTATATATATCACTAGTAGTACATACATCCCGAAAGCATTAGAATATTAGACCATGTTCACAAGAATAACATCAAGTCTGAAGTACATTAACCAAGTGATAAAGTATATTGTTCAGACCGAGTACAAAATATAGGGAGTTAAAGTAACACTATGCAGAAATTGGCCCAAATCTTGCATATATCTCTCTAGCAAAGGGATCAGCCACTGACAAGTCATGTATCAAGCAGCTACGAACACCGTCCGAGCTGAACTTATCTAAGGATGGTAAATATCCAAACTGAAAATCAACATCTCTAGAAGCGGTGTTCTTCAGGTCTAGGTGCTTGAACTGGGTATCCCACAAGATCTTATTGTGATAATTTGTTACACCAAATTTCATTACTTTGAGCATTCTAGTGTTCTGCATAAAGAACCTGGAGACAATAACATCATTTCTCCTTCCTCGGTAGTCAGAAATCGAAATTTCTTTGACATGGAGATCAAGGCATTCAATGGGACAGGCTGGCTCATTATGCAGCACATGAACCTTATCGCCGGTTCTATAAAACTGCAAAGAAGTCAAATTAAGTAGTCAGTACAATAACAAAGTACTTCATAGCTGTCAACTAATGAATATCTCAGGTGAGTTGAATCATGCGTTAACTAAGGACCGTGGAACAACATAATCCCCTGACACGTTCCAATTTGATAGATGCACTTTTTTACATCTGTTATTGTCATTGTAAAGTTGGGGAAAGGTTACCAACATGGGAAACTCCAATCCGCAACTAGTTGCGGGTGCACCCCATTTTTCTTTTGACACTTCCAAGTTTCCAAAAAAAAAATGTAAACTAAAAGTCTGGACATACATTGTGTTCTATCATGTGCTTCTGTGAAGTTTCATCCAAAAATATGATAATATGTGATCTACACAAAAAAGAACAAATGATGTGTAAATAGTAAGTCACACTATTTACATATGTCTAATCTTTTTACACAGATCACATATTATCATGTGTTTATATGAAACTTCACAGATGCACAAGATACAACACATTGTATGACAAGAAGTTTAGTTTTGAAACAACATAATATAACTCCATTGTGGATGTTCTTCTAGTACAAAATATTGTTCAACTGATCTAGGCTAATAACAGGTTAACTCCATGTAACTCTACACTTTTTGCTCATAGTGGTAAACAGTTAACAACAACGAATTTACCTTGATATATAGCTTCTCCGTGCAGGGAAAGCATCTAAGAAATGCAAGTAGTTGATCCAGATGAGGGCCGTCAGATTTTAGAACCAAGTTCTTCACTGTGCACAGAGAATGTTCCAAGCTTATGGGCATCATCCTCTACAGGACAATGGTACATATGTCAAAAAAAAAACTAACAAAAATGTGAGTTAATTCAACAAGAAGAAGGCTGTTCTACCAAAAAGTTTATGCGTCCAATAACAAGTTGGCAGCCAGGGTACGACGCAAAGCCCAACACCATCAACTTTGGTGCGTTGGCGACCTGGATTAGTAGTGGAACATCATGAACACATATGACCAATCTCTCGAGGCAAGATGCATCCATAATTTGCACCGTGTCTAACTGAATAAGTTCGGTGGTGTTGCGTTTCCAATAGCTAGCCACACTAATTGTACGAAGATTTGGCATGTGAATGTTGAGGTGGGTGAACCCGTGGACCCCTCAAGGTGAAGTGCCTCGAGCACAATACAGCGGGTGAACAGGCGGTCGATGTTCACCGCCTTACAGATGTAGACGTCATAGAGCATGAGCTTCTTGAGTTGGGGGAAAAGAAGCATGGAGTTGGCATAAATCTCGGGCAAATAGCAAGTACAAATGCTGACAATGCGCAGCGTGGGCGCGCAGCGGAGCGCGGACAGCGGGAAGGAGCGCATCACTGTTCCACCATCGAATCTGAGGTACTCGACGCAAGATAGGGTGCTGGACCGGAACCAGCTGTCGAGCGTGGTGTCGACCTTGCAAGTGCTTCTGAAGGGGTCAATTGATACGCTTTTGGCGGGGCCAAGGTGAGCGGCGAGGATATTGGAGACCGCGGCGATGCGTTTGTGGTTTTGCTTGGCGAGTTGGTCGTCGATCTCGAGGTTAAGTGGGACGGAGTGCCAGAGGTGGCGCCACCGTTTGGAGACCAAGGTTGTGCTTACAGCGGATATAGTGGGCAGGTGGGAGATGATGATGTGGAGAATCTGGTCGGGGAGGCGGCTGATGAGGTCGTTGTCGTCGGCGAGGAGGTTAAGTGGGACGGAGCGCCAGAGGTGGCGCCACCGTTTGGAGAGCAAGGTTGTCCTTACGAGCGGATACCATGGGCAGGAGGGAGATGATGATGTGCAGCATCTCGTCGGGGAGGCGGCTGACGAGGTCGAGGCTCGACGGAGGCTCTGCCCGATCTGGCTCGACCCGCCTTCGGGAGTTGAGCGGCTCCGCCTCCATCTGACACGGCGGCGACACACGCAACGCCGCAGTCGTCTGCTCGAAGTGTGTAGCAGGTAGCGGAGCGGATCTGCTGGACAGGGGAATAGGCGCAGCGGCGGTGGTGAGGACAGGAAGGTACTCGGCGGTGGATTTAGGTGGATGGCGGATGCAAGTGCGCTGGGGGGGTTTTGGAGGAGACGGCAAGCGCTATGGAAGGAATGTTTGCGGCGGGCGGCCAGCCGGGGCGAGGAGAGAAAGGTATACTGCTACTAATGATGCGGTGCGGCGTTTGCGTCTCCCTTCCCCACGAGTTTTTGATAATCACTCTTGAAAACACCGAGAAGATGGAGGTGAAGAAGACGGAGAGGCAAGGAAAAAAAACAATGTGAATTGAAATCAAAAATACTACGGGCGTTCCTTCTCTCTCTGGTCTCTGCTGCACTTACTGCACCCGTGGTGCAGGCGTGTGACCCGAGAAGAAGCTAATGTACTGTATAGCTGTCCCTTGCACGCCGTGTAGCTGTATTTTGTCTCGTCAAATCAGCTCGGGACAGTTTCAGCAGAGAAAACATCATTTTTTCTTGCCATCATCATAATAGGCGAACATTACCACAGGCCCACATGGGTTGTATTTCTGTACACGGTTGGAGGCTACGGCGAGGGATACTTTTTGAGAGAATTCCTTATTTGGCCCTGGCTGAAGTTTGTCTTCCTTTTTTGGCCCTGCCAAATTTTTTCTTCCTTTCATGACCCACAAAGTTTGGTTGGTTCCTTATTTGGCCCTCTAGTACAATTTAAACACTAAGATGACCATTTTGCCCATGCTGTAATATGCTGCCAAATTTTTGAGTTTCATAAAAATCTCAAATTTATTCCAGAAATACATGTATATGCTTGGGATGTACGTGCAATGTTTCGGGCACAAACTCGTTTTATTTTGGGCTGTGAAAAAAACAAAAATCTGACATTATATAGGCGTATAGTGTACGTATATTCTGTCAGAAATTTGTCTTTTTTGTATCTTCCAAAATACGATGTATTTTGGGCTGAAATTTCTGTCGTGCCTGTGGATTGTCTCTATGTATGTGCCTATTTAATATCAATTTTTTCTGGAGTTGTGGAAATACAAAAAAAAATTGCAGTAGTTTCCGAAATAAATTTGAGTTTTTTCTGGAATAAATTGTAGCAGTGGCAAAATGGTGCGCTGGTACCAACCATAGTGGGGATCGTTTTTCTAATAACCAACTAGTATATCACAAGTGTTTTAGTGCAATTTCGTCACATATTGCAGCAGGGGTAAAATTGTCATCTTAGTGCTTAAATTGTACTAGAGGGCCAAATAAGGAACCAACCAAACTTTATAGGTCATGAAAGGAACAAAAAATTGTCAGGGCCAAAAAAGGAAGGCAAACTTTAGACATGGCCAAATAAGGAATTCTCTCATACTTTTTCCCTACATGGGTGGCAGCATAGTCTACGGATTGAAGCCCCACCCGCATTTTAGGCGTTATATTATTCATTTTTTCGATATGTATTTCGCCTATTTTCTCCTTTAGTTTGACATTTTTGTGATCCTAAGACTATTAAAACGGCTGTGTGCACCCTGGTTGTGCAGAGGCTGGATGTAATTGCTTATCAAAAGTAATAAAGCATCCTTTATCGAAAAATTACCACAGGCCCACGGTAGTGCACATCTAACTTTTACCACTCAATCCTCCATATGCTGCACAAACCACCACTTTAACTTTTTCTTTGCAGTTTTCACGATTTTTAGCAGTTTCCACCATGTGGTGGTCTGATATGTTGCAAATTTCACCACTTGGTCATCTGATCAGTTATTTTGTCATGTCGATAGCAAAATCAACAAGTGGATGCCAACTTTTTTGAAGGGCTTCTCTCTAAAACACAGTTTGCATTATGGCATGTTTGGTATTTTCCCTAGGTAGTACATCAAAAAAAATGACTCCATGCTTTTATTTGCCTATTTTAAGCACCTTTTACCATGATTTTAAATTTAGGTCAAACTCACGGGGGCCATAGGATGCACGGCATTTATTTGGCAATTGTTTCAGTATGGCCAAGTAGTTAGGCCTCCTTTGGTTCATATGAAATGGAAAGTATAGGAAAAGGAAAATCATAGAATTGGGATGTCATGTCTACTTGAATCCTATGGGAATCGGACTCCTTTCATAGGATTGACATAGGAATTATGTTGGATTTGGTTCTTATGGGAAAAAAATTATACAAGTCATTTGATTCATAGGAACTATTCCTATAGAAATTTTGTAGTGCAAATCCTATAGGAAAAAAAACATTAGCTAATACCTCATGGAAAAGTTCCTTTGCCACAATCAAAGACACATCATGTTCCTATAGGATTCAACTTGGCATAACATTCCAATCATGCACCTTTCATATTCCTACACCCTCCATATTCCTTTGAATCAAAGGAGCCCGAAGTTTATTTCATTGTAGCAAAGGAATTTTCCATGTATCGACAGTTTGACATGGTATTTCAATAACCAATCAAGAAGGCATGCAAACATACTTAAAAACACACATGGTGCCAAAATCGGTGAAAGAGAATATTCTCAAGAACATAGGTATGTCATGTTTGGTATTGTTCCTAGGTAGTTCATCACAAATGATGAGTCCATGCTAAATTACTAACATTCGGAAGTTTACCATGGTTCTAGCATTAACCAACTCACCTCTCACTTCATAAGAGAGCCATGCGAACTCCAAGAAGGATTGTGTCAAAAAAAAACTCCAACATGCATGGTGCCAAAATCTGGCAAGTTCTTCTAAAAAAACTCCAACATCCATGCCCAACGATTCTAAATGGAATATGAATTTAGAGGATGGGAAGGAGAGGGGGATAGAGGGTCGTAGTCTTCGACTTGTATATATATAGGCGAGGGAATTGCAGATTCCACCACGGACTGAGATCCAGTGACTTCACTTGCGACTTGTACGTGAGTCATTCGATCAAGATCTAACGCACATGGTTGATCCAAATTTTGAACTTAAAATTAAACTCAATTTTGAAATGAAGTAAAAATTTACCAGAATACTTAAGGAAAGATATATATCTTACTGTAATGTTTTCGATTTTTTCCGAGCAACTTAAATTGTGACTTCAAATTCTGGATCAACTGTGTCCGTTGGATCTTGATCCGATGGCTCATGTACGTAAAGTTGCATTTTGGAGTAACTAAAGTCACTGGCGTCAAGTTCCACCACCTCATACTTCGTATGTTGCACAAAAAAACCATTTGACGGATATTTTGCGGTTTCCACCATGTACTGCTCCCATCTGTTGTGATTCCACCATTTAATCATCTAATCAACCAATTATACTGGTAAATATTCTCTTACTTTGCATCTCAAACATTTCCCTAACTTTGAGTCCCTGAAATGCAGGTCCCACAATTTGGGGGACCCGGCTGTCAATGACCCAAAGTCAGGAAAGGCCAAGCCAGAGAATCCCCTTCGGGTAGAGCGGGCTGCGGCTCTTCTCGCTGACCGTGAACATTTGATAGAGTGCAGTATTTTTTTTAGGGTTTAGGGTTTAGGGTGCAGTATGAACGCGCGCTAGTACACTCAAAAAAGACAGAGAGAGAGACGCTGAAGAGGACCTTGAGTTCTGGTACCTCACCTGCCCGAAAAAAGTACGCTGGCAGCCTGACCTGCCCTAAGTACGTCCGGTCAAATCGATGCCTTGCCTTGCACGCCGCCTGCGCGCATCCATGTCTTCCCGATGAAATTGTCAGTCCAAAAAATCGGAAATTTAATTCGGCTCTTGGGCGGATATGCTACTTCGACCCAAAAAAACATATTTTTAATTTTCGAAAAATTCTAACAAAAAATTCGCATGTACTCCTCGATAATCTATGTGTGTTCGTGTAGTTTCGTGAAAAGCCGATACTTTTTGTGGTTGATGTAAGAAGACAAAAGCAAGTACTGTATTACAAACAGCTTTATTTTTAGCAATAAATTTTATCTTTTTTACACAGCCCAAACGACAATTTAGTTTTTTATCGAAAGACTTTATGCGCTCTTAGCATGTGAAGATGATAAGATTAATTTTTTGTTTGGAAGTTTTTGACATTTCAAAATATATAGATGTTGCAGTTCAAAATAAAGGGAGCATACGCACCCAGGAGCCAAAACATCACTCCCCCACAAAATATGATTTGTTTTCTATTTGCGACGCTTCCGCGATGCCTATCACATGTCTGTATAGCCGCAGCTAGCACCATCGAGCATGACCCAATGCTGTGTGTATTGTCTTGTCAATTCAATGGTCATGGTAATCTGAAATGGACGTACTCCCTCCGTCCTAGTTTTTAACGCATATTCCTAAAAACTATTTGTCCCATAACCCTCACCTCCTAGGCATAATTTTATTTAATGTGAGAGAGAAAGGGATTACATGCACCAATGAGGGAGAGAAAGAGAATACATGCACCAATGAGAGAGAGAAAGGGGCTGCATGCACCAATGAGAGAGAGAAAATGAAACCCAATCAGCTAGTACCTTAGGCCAAAATATTCAAAAATTGTGACTTACAAACTAGGACGGAGGGAGTAGTACTTTATATTTGGCCCAAATGCGGAAAGTGTTACTCCTCCTATTCTAGTACTATACCATATTATGTTAGAAGTTCGGATCATGATGAACAAGTTAAATGTAATCTTCAAAACGTACAGCTATGTCAAGTTTGACTAGTGCAAATAAACCCTCTGGCATTAAGAGAAACATCAAATAGTACAAAACACCTTAACAAAAACGAAATTACAACAAAATACTTGAGATGCCCTTCGTCTTCAACCTCCAGACCGTGTCGACAGCACCATGGCCGACACTAATCCAACCCTGGAAGCCAGAATCCTAGGATAAGCAAGCTCGGAAGGTAGGTGGCCACGGCAGCTCTAGCACGTACCAATTCAGCACGCGCGAGGGCCCGCCCAGCATCTCAATCGGCACGGTGTGAAGCCAGTCCTCGTCTCGAGCTCTCTGGAAGCGTGAGAGCTCGCCGGATTCTCTGTCGAGAGCAAGAATGAAGTTTCCGAGCGCACCGAACACGTACCACTGGAAGAAACGGGCGTTGCACCCCACAAAGAGGATATCCGACGAGCCTGTGTGCGTGGCGTCGAGAGGCACGGTGGCGCCGGAGGAGGTCCAAGCGTGGCCACCAGGGCCAGGCGAGAACACGCAGGTCTTGCAGATGCCGTCATGATAAATCAGGCACGTTACCCTGTAATTTGACAGACTGATGCGCGCCGCAGCGTCCTCGCCATGGAGGGCGGCGCCCAGGAACAAGCTTACGAATGTTGTGTTCGAAACAGCAGGGGGTGGAGGGACCGTCACGTACTGACCTGCCAGGGGATCGCAGACGACGAGACGTGAAGGCTGCTCGAAAGGCTTCCCGTGTTCGGTGTGGTCGAAGTCCGCAAGGAGTAGGAGGCCGCCCCGAGAGTCGGCGAGCTCCAAGCTGAGGTCGCCGTTTGGCGCCCGTGGGAGGAAGTCGAGCGCGAGATTATTTGCGGCGAACCCGGCCCAACATGACGAGGAAGAGGGAACGAAGTGGGGCAGCAAGCCAGACGGACGATAGTGACAATGGGAGAAGCTGATGTGGTAGTGGCCGGCGACTATGGAGGATGGCGCGCCGTGGAGAGCGGAGACGACACGGAAGTTCTCCGACGCGATGACCTTGCGCCAGCTCCTGCAGGTGAACGCGGCGCGGACGAGATCCAGAGGCGAGGTGAGGCGCAGGAACACCAGCCCGAGAAGTTCATCCGGGATGGCGACACCCTTGTCCTCCTGCCCGGACTTCCTCCGAGCATTCTTCCAGCGGGGGCGGCTGTGCCCCATCTCCGGCTGGACCTAGCTCGCGTACGGAGGCGGGTGTGCTGTAGGGAGGAAGCTATGGAAGTAGCGAGGCGGCCGGCTTGGTAGAGACTAGAGAGCGAAGAGGAGATTTTTCTCGCTGGGGGAGTTAAGTCGGCATGGGAATTAAGGAGGAGACTTATGTATCGAAAAAGTTCCGTGGAATCAGATTCCTATAGAGGGAGTACTATGTACAGTACTGAGTAGTAATTTTGGGATGGAGGGAGTGCTCAGAGTATCTCAAGATATAAAAAAAGAAAAAGCAAACCAGGCCCTTAGTAAGGGCCCGAGGAAATTGCACGACACACCACTTATTGCTGTGATTGTTGCACAAAACGCACACTTTACTTTTTTTTGCACATATACATCACTAACTATGGATACAATTTGGAATAAAAACTAGTAGTTGGCGATCCCCGATCATCTGATTTTATCTTACGTAGTTTAGTCCTACGTTTGAACCTCCACGCAACTATGTCTTATATATGAAGTCAATCATGAAGAGAAGTGGTTTTGGGTTTCAAACATGGAAATTTCAAGAACCTCCCAAAAGCTTTATTTTAGAGTGACTATAAGAAGGATCCATGCTTACCTTTTCATTTTCATACTTTAAACTTGTTTAAATCTTTGTCAAACCTAGGATTTAACCAAAAGATTCAAATGGGCATAAAATTCATAAAAAACCAGAAAAATGAAAACCAAAGCATATAGTCTTCGTATGTCATATAGCAAGCATTCAAGTTGATAAATTAACAAGGTTTGGACATATTCAAACCATACAAATCATGTATCTACCCCTAACCCTAAACTCGGTCGATCTTATGAAGTCTAGCATGAAGAGAAGTCGTTTTGGGTTTCAAACATGGAAATTTCAAGAACATCCCAAAAGCTTCATTTTAGAGTGACTAAGAAGGATCCATGCTTACCTTTTCATTTCATGTTATAAACTTGTTTAAATCATGGTCAACCCTAGGATTTGACCAAGATTCAAATGGGCAGAAAAATAAATAAATCAGAAAAATGAAAAACCAAAGTACATAGTCTTCTTATGTCATATAGTAAGCATATTCAAGTTGATAAACAAGGTTTGGACATATTCAAACCATACAAATCATGTATCTACCCCCTAACCCTAAACTCTGTCTTATGAAGTCAAGCATGAAGAGAAGTGGTTTTGGGTTTCAAACATGGAAATTTCAAAAACCTCCCAAAAGCTTCATTTTAGAGTGACTAAGAAGGATCCATGCTTAGCTTTGCATTTCATATTTTAAACTTGTTTAAATCATTATCAAACCTAGGATTTGACCAAGATACAAATGGGTGGGCACAAAATTCAAAAAAAATCAAAAAAATGAAAAACCAAATCACATAGTCTTCTTATGTCATATCGTAAGCATTCAAGTTGATAAACAATAATGTCTAGATATATCCAAACCATACAAATCATGTATCTACCCCTGTCGATCTTATGAAGTCTAGCATGAAGAGTAGTCGTTTTGGGTTTCAAACATGGAAATTTCAAGAACATCCCAAAAGCTTCATTTTAGAGTGACTAAGAAGGATACAGACTTCCCTTTTCATTTTCATGTTTTAAACTTGTTTAAATCTTGGTCAAACCGCCTAGGATTTGACCAAGATTCAAATGGGCATACAAATTCAGAAAAAAATCAAAAGAATGAAAAACCAATGCACATAGCATTCTTATGTCATATATATAGTAAGCATTAAAGTTGATAAACAAGGTCTAGACATATTCAAACCAGACAACTCATGTATATATCTACCCCTAACCCTAAACTCTGCCTTATGAGGTCAATCATGAAGAGAAGTGGTTTTGGGTTTCAAACATGGAAATTTCAAGAACCTCCCAAAAGCTTTATTTTAGAGTGACTAAGAAGGATCCATGCTTACCTTTTCATTTTCATATTTTAAACTTGTTTAAATCTTTGTCAAACCTAGCATTTGACCAAAAGATTCAAATGGGCATAAAATTCATAAAAAATCAGAAAAATGAAAAACCAAAGCATATAGTCTTCTTATGTCATATAGTAAGCATTCAAGTTGATAAATTAACAAGGTTTGGACATATTCAAACCATACAAATCATGTATCTACCCCTAACCCTAAACTCGGTCGATCTTATGAAGTCAAGCATGAAGAGAAGTCGTTTTGGGTTTCAAACATGGAAATTTCAAGAACACATCCCAAAAGCTTCATTTTAGAGTGACTTAGAAGGATCCATGCTTACCTTTTCATTTCATGTTATAAACTTGTTTGAATCATGGTCAACCCTAGGATTTGACCAAGATTCAAATGGGCAGAATATTAAAAAAATTAGAAAAATGAAAAACCAAAGTACATAGTCTTCTTATGTACGTCATATAGTAAGCATATTCAAGTTGATAAACAAGGTTTGGACATATTCAAACCATACAAATCATGTATCTACCCCCTAACCCTAAACTCTGTCTTATGAAGTCAAGCATGAAGAGAAGTGGTTTTGGGTTTCAAACATGGAAATTTCAAGAACACATCCCAAAAGCTTCATATTAGAGTGACTAATTAAGAAGGATACATGCTTCCCTTTTCATTTTCATGTTTTAAACTTGTTTAAATCTTTGTCAAACCTAGGATTTGGCCAAGATTCAAATATATGGGCATAAAATTCAAAAAAAAACAGAAAAATGAAAAACCAAAGCACATAGTCTTCTTATGTCATATAGTTAGCATTAAAGTTGATAAACAAGGTTTAGACATATTCAAACCATACAAATCATGTATCTACCCCCTAACCCTAAACTCTGTCTTATGAAGTCAAGCATGAAGAGAAGTGGTTTTGGGTTTCAAACATGGAAATTTCAAGAACCTCCCAAAAGCTTTATTTTAGAGTGACTAAGAAGGATCCATGCTTACCTTTTCATTTTCATATTTTAAACTTGTTTAAATCTTTGTCAAACCTAGGATTTGACCAAAAGATTCAAATGGGCATAAAATTCATAAAAAATCAGAAAAAATGAAAAACCAAAGCATATAGTCTTCTTATGTCATATAGTAAGCATTCAAGTTGATAAATTAACAAGGTTTGGACATATTCAAACCATACAAATCATGTATCTACCCCTAACCCTAAACTCGGTCGATCTTATGAAGTCAAGCATGAAGAGAAGTCGTTTTGGGTTTCAAACATGGAAATTTCAAGAACACATCCCAAAAGCTTCATTTTAGAGTGACTTAGAAGGATCCATGCTTACCTTTTCATTTCATGTTATAAACTTGTTTAAATCATGGTCAACCCTAGGATTTGACCAAGATTCTAATGGGCATAAAATTAAAAAAATTAGAAAAATGAAAAACCAAAGTACATAGTCTTCTTATGTACATCATATAGTAAGCATATTCAAGTTGATAAACAAGGTTTGGACATATTCAAACCATACAAATCATGTATCTACCCCCTAACCCTAAACTCTGTCTTATGAAGTCAAGCATGAAGAGAAGTGGTTTTGGGTTTCAAACATGGAAATTTCAAAAACCTCCCGAAAACTTCATATTAGAGTGACTAATTAAGAAGGATACAGGCTTCCCTTTTCATTTTCATGTTTTAAACTTGTTTAAATCTTTGTCAAACCTAGGATTTGGCCAAGATTCAAATATATGGGCATAAAATTCAAAAACAAAAACAGAAAAATGAAAAAACAAAGCACATAGTCTTCTTATGTCATATAGTTAGCATTAAAGTTGATAAACAAGGTTTAGACATATTCAAACCAGACAAATCATGTATCTACCCCCTAACCCTAAACTTTGTCTTATGAAGTCAATTATGAAGAGAAGTGGTTTTGGGTTTCAAACATGGAAATTTCAAGAACCTCCCAAAAGCTTTATTTTAGAGTGACTAAGAAGGATCCATGCTTACCTTTTCATTTTCATATTTTAAACTTGTTTAAATCTTTGTCAAACCTAGGATTTGACCAAAAGATTCAAATGGGCATTAAATTCATAAAAATCAGAAAAAATGAAAACCCAAAGCATATAGTCTTCTTATGTCATATAGTAAGCATTCAAGTTGATAAATTAACAAGGTTTGGACATATTCAAACCATACAAATCATGTATCTACCCCTAACCCTAAACTCGGTCGATCTTATGAAGTCAAGCATGAAGAGAAGTCGTTTTGGGTTTCAAACATGGGAATTTCAAGAACACATCCCAAAAGCTTCATTTTAGAGTGACTTAGAAGGATCCATGCTTACCTTTTCATTTCATGTTATAAACTTGTTTGAATCATGGTCAACCCTAGGATTTGACCAAGATTCAAATGGGCAGAATATTAAAAAAATTAGAAAAATGAAAAACCAAAGTACATAGCTAGTCTTCTTATGTACGTCATATAGTAAGCATATTCAAGTTGATAAACAAGGTTTGGACATATTCAAACCATACAAATCATGTATCTACCCCCTAACCCTAAACTCTGTCTTATGAAGTCAAGCATGTGAAGAGAAGTGGTTTTGGGTTTCAAACATGGAAATTTCAAGAACCTCCCAAAAACTTTATTTTAGAGTGACTAAGAAGGATCCATGCTTACCTTTTCATTTTCATATTTTAAACTTGTTTAAATCTTTGTCAAACCTAGGATTTGACCAAAAGATTCAAATGGGCATAAAATTCATAAAAAATCAGAAAAAATGAAAAACCAAAGCATATAGTCTTCTTATGTCATATAGTAAGCATTCAAGTTGATAAATTAACAAGGTTTGGACTTATTCAAACCATACAAATCATGTATCTACCCCTAACCCTAAACTCGGTCGATCTTATGAAGTCAAGCATGAAGAGAAGTCGTTTTGGGTTTCAAACATGGAAATTTCAAGAACACATCCCAAAAGCTTCATTTTAGAGTGACTTAGAAGGAGCCATGCTTACCTTTTCATTTCATGTTATAAACTTGTTTAAATCATGGTCAACCCTAGGATTTGACCAAGATTCTAATGGGCAGAAAATTAAAAAAATTAGAAAAATGAAAAACCAAAGTACATAGTCTTCTTATGTACATCATATAGTAAGCATATTCAAGTTGATAAACAAGGTTTGGACATATTCAAACCATACAAATCATGTATCTACCCCCTAACCCTAAACTCTGTCTTATGAAGTCAAGCATGAAGAGAAGTGGTTTTGGGTTTCAAACATGGAAATTTCAAAAACCCTCCCGAAAACTTCATATTAGAGTGACTAATTAAGAAGGATACAGGCTTCCCTTTTCATTTTCATGTTTTAAACTTGTTTAAATCTTTGTCAAACCTAGGATATGGCCAAGATTCAAATATATGGGCATAAAATTCAAAAACAAAAACAGAAAAATGAAAAAACAAAGCACATAGTCTTCTTATGTCATATAGTTAGCATTAAAGTTGATAAACAAGGTTTAGACATATTCAAACCAGACAAATCATGTATCTACCCCCTAACCCTAAACTTTGTCTTATGAAGTCAATTATGAAGAGAAGTGGTTTTGGGTTTCAAACATGGAAATTTCAAGAACCTCCCAAAAGCTTTATTTTAGAGTGACTAAGAAGGATCCATGCTTACCTTTTCATTTTCATATTTTAAACTTGTTTAAATCTTTGTCAAACCTAGGATTTGACCAAAAGATTCAAATGGGCATTAAATTCATAAAAATCAGAAAAAATGAAAACCCAAAGCATATAGTCTTCTTATGTCATATAGTAAGCATTCAAGTTGATAAATTAACAAGGTTTGGACATATTCAAACCATACAAATCATGTATCTACCCCTAACCCTAAACTCGGTCGATCTTATGAAGTCAAGCATGAAGAGAAGTCGTTTTGGGTTTCAAACATGGGAATTTCAAGAACACATCCCAAAAGCTTCATTTTAGAGTGACTTAGAAGGATCCATGCTTACCTTTTCATTTCATGTTATAAACTTGTTTGAATCATGGTCAACCCCCTAGGATTTGACCAAGATTCAAATGGGCAGAATATTAAAAAAATTAGAAAAATGAAAAACCAAAGTACATAGCTAGTCTTCTTATGTACGTCATATAGTAAGCATATTCAAGTTGATAAACAAGGTTTGGACATATTCAAACCATACAAATCATGTATCTACCCCCTAACCCTAAACTCTGTCTTATGAAGTCAAGCATGTGAAGAGAAGTGGTTTTGGGTTTCAAACATGGAAATTTCAAGAACCTCCCAAAAACTTTATTTTAGAGTGACTAAGAAGGATCCATGCTTACCTTTTCATTTTCATATTTTAAACTTGTTTAAATCTTTGTCAAACCTAGGATTTGACCAAAAGATTCAAATGGGCATAAAATTCATAAAAAATCAGAAAAAATGAAAAACCAAAGCATATAGTCTTCTTATGTCATATAGTAAGAATTCAAGTTGATAAATTAACAAGGTTTGGACATATTCAAACCATACAAATCATGTATCTACCCCTAACCCTAAACTCGGTCGATCTTATGAAGTCAAGCATGAAGAGAAGTCGTTTTGGGTTTCAAACATGGAAATTTCAAGAACACATCCCAAAAGCTTCATTTTTGAGTGACTTAGAAGGATCCATGCTTACCTTTTCATTTCATGTTATAAACTTGTTTAAATCATGGTCAACCCTAGGATTTGACCAAGATTCTAATGGGCAGAAAATTAAAAAAAATAGAAAAATGAAAAACCAAAGTACATAGTCTTCTTATGTACATCATATAGTAAGCATATTCAAGTTGATAAACAAGGTTTGGACATATTCAAACCATACAAATCATGTATCTACCCCCTAACCCCAAACTCTGTCTTATGAAGTCAAGCATGAAGAGAAGTGGTTTTGGGTTTCAAACATGGAAATTTCAAAAACCTCCCGAAAACTTCATATTAGAGTGACTAATTAAGAAGGATACAGGCTTCCCTTTTCATTTTCATGTTTTAAACTTGTTTAAATCTTTGTCAAACCTAGGATTTGGCCAAGATTCAAATATATGGGCATAAAATTCAAAACCAAAAACAGAAAAATGAAAAAACAAAGCACATAGTCTTCTTATGTCATATAGTTAGCATTAAAGTTGATAAACAAGGTTTAGACATATTCAAACCAGACAAATCATGTATCTACCCCCTAACCCTAAACTTTGTCTTATGAAGTCAATCATGAAGAGAAGTGGTTTTGGGTTTCAAACATGGAAATTTCAAGAACCTCCCAAAAGCTTTATTTTAGAGTGACTAAGAAGGATCCATGCTTACCTTTTCATTTTCATATTTTAAACTTGTTTAAATCTTTGTCAAACCTAGGATTTGACCAAAAGATTCAAATGGGCATTAAATTCATAAAAAATCAGAAAAAATGAAAACCCAAAGCATATAGTCTTCTTATGTCATATAGTAAGCATTCAAGTTGATAAATTAACAAGGTTTGGACATATTCAAACCACACAAATCATGTATCTACCCCTAACCCTAAACTCGGTCGATCTTATGAAGTCAAGCATGAAGAGAAGTCGTTTTGGGTTTCAAACATGGGAATTTCAAGAACACATCCCAAAAGCTTCATTTTAGAGTGACTTAGAAGGATCCATGCTTACCTTTTCATTTCATGTTATAAACTTGTTTGAATCATGGTCAACCCTAGGATTTGACCAAGATTCAAATGGGCATAATATTAAAAAAATTAGAAAAATGAAAAACCAAAGTACATAGCTAGTCTTCTTATGTACATCATATAGTAAGCATATTAAGTTGATAAACAAGGTTTGGACATATTCAAACCATACAAATCATGTATCTACCCCCTAACCCTAAACTCTGTCTTATGAAGTCAAGCATGTGAAGAGAAGTGGTTTTGGGTTTCAAACATGGAAATTTCAAGAACCTCCCAAAAACTTTATTTAGAGTGACTAAGAAGGATCCATGCTTACCTTTTCATTTTCATCTTTTAAACTTGTTTAAATCTTTGTCAAACCTAGGATTTGACCAAAAGATTCAAATGGGCATTAAATTCATAAAAAATCAGAAAAAATGAAAACCCAAAGCATATAGTCTTCTTATGTCATATAGTAAGCATTCAAGTTGATAAATTAACAAGGTTTGGACATATTCAAACCATACAAATCATGTATCTACCCCTAACCCTAAACTCGGTCGATCTTATAAAGTCAAGCATGAAGAGAAGTCGTTTTGGGTTTCAAACATGGGAATTTCAAGAACACATCCCAAAAGCTTCATTTTAGAGTGACTTAGAAGGATCCATGCTTACCTTTTCATTTCATGTTATAAACTTGTTTGAATCATGGTCAACCCTAGGATTTGACCAAGATTCAAATGGGCGAAATATTAAAAAAATTAGAAAAATGAAAAACCAAAGTACATAGTCTTCTTATGTACGTCATATAGTAAGCATATTCAAGTTGATAAACAAGGTTTGGACATATTCAAACCATACAAATCATGTATCTACCCCCTAACCCTAAACTCTGTCTTATGAAGTCAAGCATGAAGAGAAGTGGTTTTGGGTTTCAAACATGGAAATTTCAAAAACCTCCCGAAAACTTCATATTAGAGTGACTAATTAAGAAGGATACATGCTTCCCTTTTCATTTTCATGTTTTAAACTTGTTTAAATCTTTATCGAACCTAGGATTTGGCCAAGATTCAAATATATGGGCATAAAATTCAAAAAAAAACAGAAAAATGAAAAACCAAAGCACATAGTCTTCTTATGTCATATAGTTAGCATTAAAGTTGATAAACAAGGTTTAGACATATTCAAACCAGACAAATCATGTATCTACCCCCTAACCCTAAACTCGGTCTTATGAAGTCTAGCATGAAGAGAAGTCGTTTTGGGTTTCAAACGTTTAAGCCAAAAGCCCATTTTCAAATATTTCAAACCTATTCAAATTTGGTTCAAACTTGAAAGACATACAAGTTATAGCACACATAGTGCATACATTTTCACACATACTGCACTAGATAGATGCTAACCCTATAGTTTGAGGCCATTTGGATGAGGTAGAAAAATTCTTGGATTAGAATCGTGTTGTTCGAACCCAGTAGTTGGATTTTTCTGAACCTTGATCTGTAGTACTAGGAAAAACCCTAGTTTAACCTATTCAATTATAGATTCGTATGTCGATTTTTCTACCTTTTTATTATTACTATGCAGCACATGTGTGTTTGCCCGTCTAGCTAGTGAAACTCGGAGGAAGAGGGATCACTCGGAAGGAGAGAAGAAGGGAGAGCATTATGGTGTCTCCCCTTTTTCGGGTGAGATGTTGACTATTGTGCAGGGTTTGTCAGTGAGCAGGAGGTGCGAGCGAGCGAGCGAGCGAGTCGAGCGAGGCCGAGAATGAGAGAGATTTGTTTTTTTTTGTGTGAGAGGGACAACCGAAGGATCCTGAAGGACCCAGAGACTTCCAATACGCATCCTGATGCGTCTTCTCTTGACAAAGAAGATGGCTGGGAGTTTGCGTACCTATTGCACATGACTTGTGCTCACTGAAGTGTGGGACCTCACGCGTGGGCACCACACGTAAGTGACAGACCTGTTGGTGTAAAAACTCGGTTGATTATTATAGTGCATTAGAACAAAGTTTCCTATGGATTAAACTTGTCTAAATCTTGTTCAAACCTAGGATTTGACCAACATGATTCAAATGGGCAGAAAAATAAAATAAGAACAGAAAAATGAAAACCCAAATCACATAGTCTTCTTATGTCATATAGTAAGCATTAAAGTTGATAAACAAGGTTTAGACATACCAAACCATACAAATCATGTATCTACCCCCTAACCCCTAAACTCTGTCTTATGAAGTCAAGCATGAAGATAAGTGGTTTTGGGTTTCAAACATGGAAATTTCAAAAACCTCCCAAAAACTTCATATTAGAGTGACTAATTAAGAAGGATACAGGCTTCCCTTTTCATTTTCATGTTTTAAACTTGTTTAAATTATCTTGGTCAAACCTAGGATTTGACAAGATTCAAATGGTTACCAAAATAAAAATAAAAAATAGAAAAAAGAAAAAACGAAGCAAATAGTTTTCTTATGTCATATAGTAAGCATTAAAGTTGATAAACAAGGTCTAGACATATTCAAACCAGACAAATCATGTATTTATACCCCCTAACCCCTAAACTCTGTCTTATGAAGTCAAGCATGTGAAGAGAAGTGGTTTTGGGTTTCAAACATGGAAATTTCAAGAACCTCCCAAAAGCTTCATTTTAGAGTGACTAAGAAGGATCCATGCTTACCTTTTCATTTCATGTTATAAACTTGTTTAAATCATGGTCAATCCTAGAATTTGACCAAGATTCAAATGGGCAGAAAAATAAATAAATCAGAAAAATGAAAAAACAAAGTACATAGTCTTCTTATGTCATATAGTAAGCATATTCAAGTTGATAAACAAGGTTTGGACATATTCAAACCATACAAATCATGTATCTACCCCCTAACCCTAAACTCTGTCTTATGAAGTCAAGCATGAAGAGAAGTGGTTTTGGGTTTCAAACATGGAAATTTCAAAAACCTCCCAAAAGCTTCATTTTGGAGTGACTAAGAAGGATCCATGCTTAGCTTTGCATTTCATATTTTAAACTTGTTTAAATCATTATCAAACCTAGGATTTGACCAAGATACAAATGGGTGGGCACAAAATTAAAAAAAACAGAAAAATGAAAAACCAAATCACATAGTCTTCTTATGTCATATCGTAAGCATTCAAGTTGATAAACAATAATGTCTAGATATATCCAAACCATACAAATCATGTATCTACCCACTAGTCGATCTTATGTAGTCTAGCATGAAGAGAAGTCGTTTTGGGTTTCAAACATGGAAATTTCAAGAACATCCCAAAAGCTTCATTTTAGAGTGACTAAGAAGGATACAGACTTCCCTTTTCATTTTCATGTTTTAAACTTGTTTAAATCTTGGTCAAACCGCCTAGGATTTGACCAAGATTCAAATGGGCATACAAATTTAGAAAAAAATCAAAAGAATGAAAAACCAATGCACATAGCATTCTTATGTCATATATATAGTAAGCATTAAAGTTGATAAACAAGGTCTAGACATATTCAAACCAGACAACTCATGTATATATCTACCCCTAACCCTAAACTCTGCCTTATGAGGTCAATCATGAAGAGAAGTGGTTTTGGGTTTCAAACATGGAAATTTCAAGAACCTCCCAAAAGCTTTATTTTAGAGTGACTAAGAAGGATCCATGCTTACCTTTTCATTTTCATATTTTAAAATTGTTTAAATCTTTGTCAAACCTAGCATTTGACCAAAAGATTCAAATGGGCATAAAATTCATAAAAAATCAGAAAAATGAAAAACCATATAGTCTTATTATGTCATATAGTAAGCATTCAAGTTGATAAATTAACAAGGTTTGTACATATTCAAACCATACAAATCATGTATCTACCCCTAACCCTAAACTCGGTCGATCTTATGAAGTCTGGCATGAAGAGAAGTCGTTTTGGGTTTCAAACATGGAAATTTCAAGAACACATCCCAAAAGCTTCATTTTAGAGTGACTAAGAAGGATCCATGCTTACCTTTTCATTTCATGTTATAAACTTGTTTAAATCATGGTCAACCCTAGGATTTGACCAAGATTCAAATGGGCAGAATATTTAAAAAATTAGAAAAATGAAAAACCAAAGTACATAGCTAGTCTTCTTATGTACTTATTATAGTAAGCATATTCAAGTTGATAAACAAGGTTTGGACATATTCAAACCATACAAATCATGTATCTACCCCTAACCCTAAACTTTGTCTTATGAAGTCAAGCATGAAGAGAAGTGGTTTTGGGTTTCAAACATAGAAATTTCAAAACCTCCCAAAAACTTCATATTAGAGTGACTAATTAAGAAGGATACAGGCTTCCCTTTTCATTTTCATGTTTTAAACTTGTTTAAATCTTTGTCAAACCTAGGATTTGGCCAAGATTCAAATATATGGGCATAAAATTCAAAAACAAAAACAGAAATATGAAAAACAAAGCACATAGTCTTCTTATTATGTCATATAGTTAGCATTAAAGTTGATAAACAAGGTTTAGACATATTCAAACCAGACAAATCATGTATCTACCCCCTAACCCTAAACTTTGTCTTATGAAGTCTAGCATGAAGAGAAGTGGTTTTGGGTTTCAAACATGGAAATTTCAAGAACCTCCCAAAAGCTTTATTTTAGAGTGACTAAGAAGGATCCATGCTTACCTTTTCACTTTCATATTTTAAACTTGTTTAAATCTTTGTCAAACCTAGGATTTGACCAAAAGATTCAAATGGGCATAAAATTCATAAAAATCAGAAAAAATGAAAAACCAAAGCATATAGTCTTCTTATGTCATATAGTAAGCATTCAAGTTGATAAATTAACAAGGTTTGGACATATTCAAACCATACAAATCATGTATCTACCCCTAACCCTAAACTCGGTCGATCTTATGAAGTCAAGCATGAAGAGAAGTCATTTTGGGTTTCGAACATGGAAATTTCAAGAACATCCCAAAAGCTTCATTTTAGAGTGACTTAGAAGGATCCATGCTTACCTTTTCATTTCATGTTATAAACTTGTTTAAATCATGGTCAACCCTAGGATTTGACCAAGATTCAAATGGGCAGAATATTAAAAAAATTAGAAAATGAAAAACCAAAGTACATAGTCTTCTTATGTACGTCATATAGTAAGCATATTCAAGTTGATAAACAAGGTTTGGACATATTCAAACCATACAAATCATGTATCTACCCCCTAACCTTAAACTCTGTCTTATGAAGTCAAGCATGAAGAGAAGTGGTTTTGGGTTTCAAACATGGAAATTTCAAAAACCTCCCAAAAACTTCATATTAGAGTGACTAATTAAGAAGGATACATGCTTCCCTTTTCATTTTCATGTTTTAAACTTGTTTAAATCTTGGTCAAACCGCCGTAGGATTTGACCAAGATTCAAATGGGCATACAAATTCAGAAAAAAAAATCAAAAGAATGAAAAACCAAAGCACATAGCATTCTTATGTTATGTATATAGTAAGCATTAAAGTTGATAAACAAGGTCTAGACATATTAAAACCAAACAACTCATGTATATATCTACCCCTAACCCTAAACTCTGTCTTATGAAGTCAATCATGAAGAGAAGTGGTTTTGGGTTTCAAACATGGAAATTTCAAGAACCTCCCAAAAGCTTTATTTTAGAGTGATTAAGAAGGATCCATGCTCACCTTTTCATTTTCATATTTTAAACTTGTTTAAATCTTTGTCAAACCTAGCATTTGACCAAAAGATTCAAATGGGCATAAAATTCAAAAACAATCAGAAAAATGAAAAAAAAACATATAGTCTTCTTATGTCATATAGTAAGCATTCAAGTTGATAAATTAACAAGGTTTGGACATATTCAAACCATACAAATCATCTATCTACCCCCTAACCCTAAACTCGGTCGATCTTATGAAGTCTAGCATGAAGAGAAGTCGTTTTGGGTTTCGAACATGGAAATTTCAAGAACATCCCAAAAGCTTCATTTTAGAGTGACTAAGAAGGATCCATGCTTACCTTTTCATTTTCATATTTTAAACTTGTTTAAATCTCTATCAAACCTAGGATTTGGCCAAAAGATTCAAATGTGCATAAAATTCAAAAAAAATCAGAAAAATGAAAAACAAAAGCATATAGTCTTCTTATGTCATATAGTAAGCATTCAAGTTGATAAATTAACAAGGTTTGGACATATTCAAACCATACAAATCATGTATCTACCCCTAACCCTAAACTCGATTGATCTTATGAAGTCTAGCATGAAGAGAAGTCGTTTGGGTTTCAAACATGGAAATTTCAAGATCATCCCAAAAGCTTCATTTTAGAATGACTAAGAAGGATCCATGCTTACCTTTTCATTTCATGTTATAAACCTGTTTAAATCATGGTCAAACCTAGGATTTGACCAAGATTCAAATGGGCAGAAAACTAAAAAAATCAGAAAAATGAAAAACCAAAGTACATAGTCTTCTTATGTCATATAGTAAGCATATTCAAGTTGATAAACAAGGTTTTTTGTGCAACATACTCCCTCCGTCCACAAATAAGTGTACATGCGGGTTTTCCAAGATAAATTATGAAGTGGAGTAAAAAACGCATTGGGAACATGCATCTCTCCTCTTTATTTTTTTCACCTCCTATGAGCTAAGTACGAAGTAGGAGGTGGTGGAATCTGCAATTCCCTCGCCTATAAATTATATACAAGTCGAAGACTACAACACTCTATCCCTATCTCCTTCCCATCCTCTAGATTCATATTCCATTTAGAGTCGTTGGGCATGGAGGTTCCCCCTGGTAGCATTAGAGTTTCTGTCGACTTTGCTAAATTGAGAAGACTGTTCAGCTGCAGAGTGTGCTCTCAACCCATACAACCTCCTGCAATATCGTCGGTTAGTACTTTCTTCACTAGGTTCATCCGGATGTATTTTAATTTGGGCCAACGATCGTGTTAATTTCCTTGTATTAAGCGATGCCGTGGGTGCCGGAAGTTGGTATGCGGCAGCTGCTCTAGGATACTTGTCCGGTCGCGCGTGCCCGGGATGCCGTGGCGTCTTGCAAGGTGAAAGTCTCTCGTCTGAAGTCATGGAGTTTACCAGTGGATGTTTTCTCCAACCGAATGGGGCGAGAATATCGTTCACCTGCGGTTTGTGCTTTCAAATAGCACGGCGTCCACTATACCAGGTTAGTACTTTCTTCGTTAGGTTCCACCCAACTGTATTTTTATTTTGGCCAACAGTCATGTTAATTTCCTTGTATTAAGAAGTGCGTTCGCAGGGATGGGCGAGGGCACCTTACATGCGGAAGCTGCGTAAGAAACCTGCCCAGTCTCGCGTGCCCGAGATGCGACGGCATCCTCGAAGACGTAGGAGGAAGCAGTTCGATTAATAGATATCCCTCCCTGTTTAAGGAAGATTGCAGCAACGATGGTTGCGACATGAGCGGCGACTTGCTTGAATACTTGCAACACGAGTGGACGTGCGAGCATAAGCCAACGAGACGGTAGGTGGATGGTCTTGCCGGTCTCGATGGAGAAGGTGATCGCGCTTCGAGGCTAAAATCTGAGCTCGTTGGAGAAGGATCAGATGGAGTTTCCTTTTCTAGATCTAGGGTTCTTTTTGTACTTTGTGATGTCTTTTCTGTAGTTTCCTTTTACTTAGAGATTTCTCCTTGCAATCTGTAATCCCACCGTCATAATATAAAAGCAGTGCCGCCAGGTCCTTCGGGACTTTTCTGTGTTCAAAAAATGTATGATTCTATACAAGTCGTCTATTTATGTGTGCGATGTTGTATCGCCTATTACCGTGTTTAGTTTGAGCGTGTCCATCTCCTAGTACAAAACTTCGGCATGATGTATCTTGTCACATGTTTCCCCACAAATGAAAATTAGATTGGTGGTAGACAAGTCAAGGCACATTTATATGTGCGACAACCCAAAATGCACATATTTTGCAAAGTTTTGATGCGTTAGTGAAAAGTTGCAAATATATACATAAACTTGGGCCCTAATTCAAAAGTTTGACATGGTTCTTGTGTAGTAGTACCAAGCTCACATGTGGGGAGAAATTAAGCTGGACGAAGTCCAACATGTTGCCAAACTATTTGAAGGGATATTTTCTAAAACACTAGTATGGCAGTATGGTATTTTCCCTAGCTATGTAGAAAATGATGAACAATCCATGCCTTTTGATTGCCTTTTTTGAACCATAGGAAACTTTGTACTAATACAGTATAATAAGCACCTGAGTTATGACACCAACAGGTCTGTCACTTACGTGTGGTTCACATGCGTGAGGTCCCACACTTCAGTGAGCACAAGTCACCTGCGGTAGGTATGCAAAATGCCAGCCATCTTCTTTGTCAAGAGAAGACGCCTCAAGACTCTCTCTCTCTTTCGCCAAAAAAAACACTCTCTCTCACCAAGTTAGGGAGTTAGATGTAATTTCCTGTTTATTTTGTGTCCTGTTATAAACCGTGCTCTGATGGGATAGAGATCAGGTGACATGCACCTTTTGCATGTCACTGTGTGACATGCGGCCTAAATCCAAATTTAAACATTGCGAAAAAATTTGAAAAAAATCATGTATGTTCATAGCACATATTAAGATGACCCCTAAAAATTTTAGATCAAAATTCGAAACACACATCGAAAAACAAAAAAGAGAAATCTGTCATGAATAGTTCCCGAATTCAAATCTGAGTTTCTCTGTACACTATTCACATCTGAGTTTCTCTTTTTTGTTTCTCGATTTATGTTTCGAATTTTGATCTGAAATTTTTAGGGATCATCTTAATATGTGCTGTGAACATGCATGATTTTTTTCAAAAAATTTCGCAATGTTTAAATTTGGATTTAGGCCGCATGTCACACGGTGACATGCAAAGGGTGCATGTCACCTGATCTCTATCCCGTAGTGGAATTCTAGGTCCTTCAGGATCCTTCGGTTGTCCCTCTCTCTCAAAAAAAAATCTCTCTCTCATTGTCGGCCTCGCTCGCTCGCACCTCCTGCGCATTGACAAACCCTGCACAATGATCAACATCACCCTAAAAAGGGGAGACACCATAAATAAGAGGGGCCCCTTGACTGCTCTCGCTTCGTCTCCTTCGGTGTGATCCCTACTCCCTAGTTAAAATAACTTGAAAATTTCAACCCCTTATATGAATTGCAGTTGGGGTAAATTTGAATCCCGTGGCGGGAATTCTCGCTAGCTCACTCCTCTCGATTTATAGGCCCCTGCCGCCTCTCCCCATTCATCTTCAAAATCTGTACCATCCACAACCTCTGTATTAGCGCTTCCCCTCTGCACCCCCATCTTCCGGCGATGAATCTCACGAGTGGACTAGGGGGCCTGTTAGGTGTGCGGCCCACCGTCGTAATCCCCCAGCAGCACTACAGGACCTCGCCGCCAACACGCACGCCCCCCCGACGAGCTGCGGCGGGCGCATGGCGGCCTCGCCGTTGAGTCTGATGTGCCCACCATGCGGCAGCGGATCAACGACCTCTTCGTGGGCTCAGACGTGACAGTCCTGCTGCAGCTGCAAGACAACCTCGCCGTCGTCGGGGAGTCGGTCCTCTCCAAGGAGAAGAGGTTCGAGGTCAGTGGTTCATGTAGTTTAATCATTGTTTAAAACTACTTAGCCCCCTACTGAGTATTATTCGGAGGGGATTTGGTGCAAAATACTTCATTCACCATGTTTTGGCGTGAGTATTTGCGGCAGATCAGGACAACCTGAGAGATAGCTCCGGCCCGGGGCATTATTAGTTTTATTTTTTGAGGGGTTCCTCGGGCCTTATTAGTGAAGCGTCCAATTTCTATTCACGTAATCCATGCCAGCAGGCCTCAGGACTTGTAATTTTGCATTGGAATCAATCCCTCAGCCTGATCCATGGTAGAACGGGGTGGAGGCCTGGAAGGAGAAGCAGCAATCGGAGCACGTATGTGCAACGACCAGAAACGCGAGAGCAGAGAGGTGTTGCGGTTCCACGTCCACCCGACGTGCGTGGAAGTGTTTCCTGAGGATCGCCGCGACTCTGATCCTGTCCAATACTCTCCTGCCAAACAGATAAAATGTGTTCTTATTAAGAAAGACCCAGATATTACTCACTGAACCATGTGAAAACACGTCAACCAAACAAGGCACAAAGGATTTCCACTGCACTAATACTAGCTGCATTACCACTTTCGAACTTCAATGCAAACTTCAAACTTCACTGCAGTCTTCCCCCCCCCTTTCGAACTGGAGATCCAGCCTCTCCATCGATTGATGCATAGGGCAAACTTTATTAGTTCATGTTTCGTTCTTAGTTTGAAACTTTATTGCTCCAAGCTCCGGAGTACTCATATTACTACAGTATTGCAATTGAAATTTATACATATTACAATTACTATTGAAGTTAGTCTTGTACATATTACTATGAGTATTGAAGTTTAAGTCCTGCCAATTTTCGGAGTACTATATTACTATTGAAGTTACACTCTTGCACTTTATTAGTATAATACCATGTGTCACACAGGGTCGCTTCTGTGAATCTACCATCTAATGAAGGACGACAACATGAAGCGTCTATGCAAGTAATCCGGCGGTCGCTCCTGGATGAGTCGCGCGAGTTGATTGACCATGCGTCCAAGCTCCGAGATGTGAACGCACATCTGGTAAATCGTGCTGTGAAGCTATGGAATGAGTATGCCGTACTCTTGAATGAGCACTCATCTCTATCAAAGGAGAACTCATCTCTATCGAAGGAGAACATCTCCATCCTAAAAGAGAACTCATCTCTGAAAAAGGAGAACATCTCCATCCTAAAAGAGAATTCATCTCCGAAAAAGGAGCACACCTACTACAAGTGGCGGAGCATGACAGAAACTCCGAGTAATCTTCTTCGGGTGTGAAGAAGGTGTACCCATATGTGCATGTAGAGAGGTGGAGACGGTTGCCGATGAGACAAGTGAGTAGATTGAGGAGGGCAGCCACAGCCCACAACGTTTGTAGTTACAAATCTTCTATCATAAAAGTTGTAGTATCGAAATTAATATGTATCCCTTAATATATGTGGTGTTTGGCAATATATAGTTTTAACATGCAAGGACTCTGCAATCTAATTTGTATCAGTTTGATTTGCTTTCTACCCAAGTGAGCATGTGTCATATTTGTCCAAGGTTTGATTTTTTGCATCTTATCAGATTTTGTTGAATACCATACTAAAAAAATCCATGTGCATCATTTTGATGCAGAGGCTGGGGGTCTCAACCTCCATTACGAAAAGGATATGTCAAGACATGAAACATTGGATAAAATCCTTGACTGTTACCACTGCAAGTGTGGCACCTAGAAACAATGATTAAAATTCAAAGCTGCATCTCCTACCAATACAAATGGTATACCAGACAATTTTGAAACAAATTGAATCCAAACCGAAATAAATTAAATTATATTTGGACGAAGATATGTAGAAGTACCCCTGTACAATAGGACGCTATGTGCAATGCACGACATATTGGCAAAACATTACCCGCATATACCAAAGGCATGGGCACCAAGATCTGATGCAAATTTGAATTCGGCCAAAGGAGGGTACTAGCAAAGATTTCGATCGTGTCAGCGATCCAGACATTCTTATGAAGTAAAGGGAATTTGATCATCTTGGTCTTGCAAGTAATGAAATGTGGGGACTCCTAAGATCGACGCCTTCAACACTGATGTTTCTTTTTCATCAGAAGCTAGTGGCTGACAACTTTGATTCCAATTCGGCACCCATTATATAAAATAATAAAAAACAATTATATAAATGTTATTTTTTTTGGTATACATTGTGACATCCTATGTTCGTTCATAAGTTTTCGTGGAAAAACGACATTTTGTGTGGCGTGTACAAAAAAGGCAAAAAATGTACTGTACGTAGTCGTGTTACAACATCAAAATTTGTC